>NC_041392.1:448394320-448419968 GCF_002162155.2 Triticum dicoccoides | reverse complement strand
TTGAGATGGTAATTAGTCGCACGTCTAGGACCGGCAAGGCTGGCCGAGGTCGGAGTATCTGTATCCAGACGAGCATCCCCACTCCTATTTGACCGCTGAATACATAAAACAAAAGACTGAAGTATCATCTTCGTTTTCCTACAGATTTGAAATCTATATCAGAGTTTGTTACTTTGTTTGATTATATATAATACATTATACTACAAGGAAACATAGAAATTGTTCTAAGATGACCGAGTCAAGATAAAATTTCTCTTGAAATGTATGGTACTACAAAAGAATTCTTAGAAAAAATCATACCGGATTTAATTCAGAACGACCAAGCTTCTCCGGCGGAAGAGGTGCGATAGTCTCATTCTGAAGCTTGACATTACCCGTGCCTTTGACTCGGTTGCTTGGCATGGATATTTTACAAAATGATGAAAGGTTTTTGGACCTAGACGGTGTGAGCGGATAGCTATGGTTCTCTCCACGGCCTCCTCGAGTGTTTTTCTAAATGACTCCCCTGCTACTCAGATTTGGCATGCCTGTGGACTCTGGCAAGATGATGCCTATCCCTGATGTTCTTAATTTCCTCTTATCAAAAGCTGAAGATATGGGGCTGCTTACTCCCTTCATGATTGGCGTTGTGCCGTCCAGGCTCTCGTTATACGTGGATGATGTTATTTTATTTCTGCAGGGCCTCGCTGATAGATGCCCAAATTGTTGGATCTATGCTCCAGGTTTTTGCTAATGCTTCTAATCTAAGGTGCAGTCCCCTCAAAAGCTCAATTTCACCCATTTTCTATGATGAGGACATAGCCAATGCTTGTTGCAATCGTCTTAATTGCCAACTCAACCATATACCTATAACATATCTGGGGACTTCCTTTGAATTGCAGGAGGGCAAGGAAAGAAGATTGTACACTAGATATCATTCGATCTAGGTTTGCGTCATGGCACGCTGCCTTGCTCACGCTGAGTGGTCATCTCATCCTCGTTCAGTCGGACCATAGAACACAAGTTCAATAGCTATTTGTATCTCCCCTAAAAAAAGGGAAGAGAAGCTATTTCTATCAACCGGCCTGCCTAGTTATTTGGCCAAGCTCCGCCACTGAATAGTAGGGTCTTTGATAACTGTTGGATTATGGATGGGCTTAGGCCCATATAAGACACTAATCCCTGGTTAATCTTGAGGCCCATGTATGAAATAGCAAGTGGTGGGAAGTTTAGTCTCACCTTGCTAGTTGAGGAGAGTTGAGACCCCTTATAAGGGCTGCTCTACCACTTGCCACTGGGAGCTTGGGAAGAGGAGTGGTACACGCGCGCTCCTCCTCCTCTGCCGCCTGCCTCGCCACGCCTCGCCTCGTCACGACACGCGCGCGCCACGGGTTGCAGGAATGAGCCGAGCCAGGATTCGTCGACTCCCTTGCCGATGAAGGAAATATGCCCTAGAGGCAATAATAAAGTTATTATTTATTTCCTCATTTCATGATAAATGTTTATTGTTCATGCTAGAATTGTATTAACCGGAAACATATTACATGTGTGAATACATAGACAAACAGAGTGTCACTAGTATGCCTCTAGTAGACTAGCTCGTTAATCAAAGATGGTTATATTTCCTAGCCATAGACATGAGTTGTCATTTGATTAACGAGATCACATCATTAGGAGAATGATGTGATTGACATGACCCATTCCATTAGCTTAGCACATGATCGTTTAGTATTCTGCTATTGCTTTCTTCATGACTTATACATGTTCCTATGACTATGAGATTATGCAACTCCCATTTACCGGAGGAACACTTTGTGTGCTACCAAACGTCACAATGTAACTGGGTGATTATAAAGGTGCTCTATAGGTGTCTCCGAAGATACTTGTTGGGTTGGCGTATTTCGAGATTAGGATTTGTCACTCCGATTGTCGGAGAGGTATCTCTGGGCCCACTCGGTAATGCACATCACTATAAGCCTTGCAAGCATTGTAACTAATGAGTTAGTTGCGGGATGATGTATTACAGAACGAGTAAAGAGACTTGCCGGTAACGAGATTAAACTAGGTATTAATATACCGACGGTCGAATCTCGGGCAAGTAACATACCGATGATAAAGGGAACAATGTATGTTGTTATGCGGTCTGACCGATAAAGACCTTCGTAGAATATGTAGGAGCCAATATGGGCATCCAGGACCTCGCTATTGGTTATTGACCAGAGAGGTGTCTCGTCATGTCTACATAGTTCTCGAACCCGTAGGGTCCGCACGCTTAATGTTCGTTGACGATATAGTATTATATAAGTTATGTATGTTGGTGACCGAATGTTGTTCGGAGTCCGGGATGAGATCACTGACATGATGATGAACTCCGGAATGGTCTGGAGATAAAGTTTTATATATGGGATAATAGTGTTTGGTCACCGGAACGGTTCCAGAATTCTCCGGAAGGGGTTCCGGATGTTTCCCGAAATGTTTGGGTACGAGAACACTTTATTTGGGCCAAAGGGGAAAACCCACAAGGTTTTTGGAAAGCGCAAAAGGAAGTTTTGCGGAGTCCAGGGGCCATACGCTAGGAACCCTGGCGTCTGGCCCTGGAGTCCGAGAAGGACTCTTGCCTTTCGGGTGAAACCGACTTTGTGGAGGCTTTTACTCCAAGTTTCGACCCCAAGGCTCAACATGTAAATAGAGGGGTAGGGCTAGCACCCAGGACACATCAAGAAACACCAAGCCGTGTGCCGGCTACCCCGTCCCCTCTAGTTTATCCTTGGTCATAGTTTTCGTAGTGCTTAGGCGAAGCCCTGCGGAGATTGTTATTCACCAACACCGTCACCACGCCGTCGTGCTGCCGGAACTCATCTACTACTTCGCCCCTCTTGCTGGATCGAGAAGACGAGGACGTCACCGAGCCGAACGTGTGTGGAACTCGGAGGTGCCGTGCTTTCGGTACTTGGATCGGTCGGATCATGAAGACGTACGACTACATCAACCGCGTTGATATAACGCTTCTGCTTTCGGTCTACGAGGGTACATAGACATACTCTCCCCTCTCGTTGCTATGCATCACCATGATCCTGTGTGTGCGTAGGATTTTTTTTAAATTACTACGTTCCCCAACAGTGGCATCCGAGCCAGGTTTTATGCGTAAATGTCAATGCACGAGTAGAACACAAGTGAGTTGTGGGCGATACAAGTCATGCTGCTTACCGGCATGTCATACTTTGGTTCGGCGGTATTGTTGGATGAAGCGGCCCGGACCGACATTACGCACACGCTTACGCGAGACTGGTTCTACTGACGTGCTTTGCACATAGGTGGCTGGCGGGTGTCAGTTTCTCCAACTTTAGTTGAACCGAGTGTGGCTAGGCCCGGTCCTTGAGAAGGTTAAAACAACACTAACTTGACGAACTATCGTTGTGGTTTTGATGCGTAGGTAAGAATGGTTCTTGCTCAGCCCGTAGCAGCCACGTAAAACTTGCAACAACAAAGTAGAGGACGTCTAACTTGTTTTTGCAGGGCATGTTGTGATGTGATATGGTCAAGGCATGATGCTATATTTTATTGTATGAGATGATCATGTTTTGTAACCGAGTTATCAGCAACTGGCAGGAGCCATATGGTTTTCGCTTTATTGTATGCAATGCAATCGCCCTGTAATGCTTTACTTTATCACTCAGCGGTAACGATAGTCGTAGAAGCATAAGTTGGCGGGACGACAACGATGCTACGATGGAGATCAAGGTGTCGCGCCGGTGACGATGGTGATCATGACGGTGCTTCAGTGATGGAGATCACAAGCACAAGCTGATGATGGCCATATCATATGACTTATACTGATTGCATGTGATGTTTATCTTTTATGCATCTTATCTTGCTTTGATTGATGGTAGCATTATAAGATGATCTCTCACTAAATTATCAAGATATAAGTGTTCTCCCTGAGTATGCACTGTTGCGAAAGTTCTTCGTGCTGAGACACCACGTGATGATCGGGTGTGATAGGCTCTACGTTCAAATACGATGGGTGCAAAACAGTTGCACACGCGGAATACTTAGGTTAAACTTGACGAGCCTAGCATATAACAGATATGGCCTCGGAACACTGAGACCGAAAGGTCGAGCGTGAATCATATAGTAGATATGATCAACATAGTGATGTTCACCATTGAAACTACTCCATCTCACGTGATGATCGGACATGGTTTAGTTGATATGGATCACGTGATCACTTAGATGATTAGAGGGATGTCTATCTAAGTAGGAGTTCTTAAGTAATATGATTAATTGAACTTTAATTTATCATGAACTTAGTCCTGGTAGTATTAGCATATCTATGTTATAGATCAATAGCTCACATTTAGCTCCTCTATTTTATTTTTGATATGTTCCTAGAGAAAACTAAGTTGAAAGATGTTAGTAGCAATGATGCGGATTGGATCCGTGATCTGAGGATTATCCTCATTGCTGCACAAAAGAATTATGTCCTTGATGCACCGCTAGGTGACAAACCTATTACAGGAGCAGATGCAGACATTATGAACGTTTGGCTAGCTCAATATGATGACTACTTGATAGTTTAGTGCACCATGCTTAATAGCTTTGAATCGGGACTTCAAAGACGTTTTGAACGTCATGGATCATATGAGATGTTCCAGGAGTTGAAGTTAATATTTCAAGAAAATACCCGAGTTGAGAGATATGAAGTCTCCAACAAGTTCTATAGCTAAAAGATGGAGGAGAATAGCTCAAGCAGTGAGCATGTGCTCAGATTGTCTGGGTACTACAATCGCTTGAATCAAGTGGGAGTTAATCTTCCAGATAAGATAGTGATTGACAAAGTTCTCTGGTCACTATCACCAAGTTACTAGAACTTCATGATGAACTATAATATGCAAGGGATAAATGGAAACGATTCCCAAGCTCTTTGTGATGCTGAAATCGACAAAGGTAGAAATCAAGAAAAGCATCAAGTGTTGATGGTTGACAAGACCACTAGTTTCAAGAAAAGGGCAAAGGGAAGAAGGGGAACTTCAAGAAGAATGGAAAGCAAGTTGCTACTCAAGTGAAGAAGCCCAAGTCTGTACCTAAGCCTGAGACTAAGTGTTTCTACTGCAAAGGGACTGGTCACTGGAAGCGGAACTGCCCAAGTATTTGGCGGATAAGAAGGATGGCAAAGTGAACAAAGGTATATTTGATACACATACTATTAATGTATATTTTACTAGTGTTCATAGCAACCACTCGGTATTTGATACTGGTTCAGTTGCTAAGAGTAGTAACTCGAAACGGGAGTTGCAGAATAAACAAAGACTAGTTGAGGGTGAAGTGACGATGTGTGTTGGAAGTGTTTCCAAGATTGATATGATCATCATCGTACACTCCCTACACTTTCGGGATTAGTGTTGAACCTAAATAAGTGTTATTTGGTGTCTGCGTTGAGTATGAATATGATTTGATCATGTTTATTGCAATACGGTTATTCATTTAAGTTAGATAATAATTGTTATTCTATTTACATGAATAAAACCTTCTATGGTTATGCACCCAATGAAAATGGTTTGTTGAATCTCGATCGTAGTGATACACATATTCATAATATTGAAGCCAAAAGATGCAAAGTTAATAATGATAGTGCAACTTATTTGTGGCACTGCCGTTTAGGTCATATTGGTGTAAAGCGCATGAAGAAAATCCATGCTGATGGGCTTTTGGAATCACTTGATTATGAATCAGTTGATGCTTGCGAACCATGCCTCATGGGCAAAGATGACTAAGACTGCGTTCTCTAGAACAATGGAGCGAGCAACTGACTTATTGGATATAATACGTACTGATGTATGAGGTCCGATGAGTGTTGAGGCTCGCGGCGGGTATCGTTATTTTTCTGACCTTCACAGATGATTTGAGTAGATATTGGTATATCTACTTGAAGAACGTAAGTCTGAAACATTTGAAAAGTTCAAAGCATTTCAGAGTGAAGTGGAAAATCATCGTAACAAGAAAATAAAGTTTCTACGATCTGATCGCAGAGGCGAATATTTGACTTACGAGTTTGGCCTTCAATTAAAACAATGTGGAATAGTTTCACAAAACTCATGCCACCTGGAACACCACAGCGTAATGGTGTGTCCGAACATCATAACCGTACTTTATTTGATATAGTGCAATCTATGATGTCTCTTACCGATTTACCACTATTGATTTGGGGTTATGCATTAGAGACAATTGCATTCACATTAAAAAGGGCACCATCTAAATCCGTTGAGATGACACCGTATGAACTGTGGTTTAGCAAAAAACCTAAGCTGTCGTTTCTTAAAGTTTGGGGTTGCGATGCTTATGTGAAAAAGTTTCATCTTGATAAGCTCAAACCCAAGTCGTAGAAGTGCGTCTTTGTAGGATACCCAAAAGTAACTGTTGGGTACACCTTCTATCACAGATCCGAAGGCAAGATATTTGTTGCTGAGAATGGATCCTTTCTGGAGAAGGAGTTTCTCTCGAAAGAAGTGAGTGGGAGGAAAGTAGAACTTGATGAGGTAACTGTACCTGCTCCCTTATTGGAAAGTAGTTCATCACAGAAATCAGTTTCTGTGACTCATACACCAATCAGTGAGGAAGCTAATGATGATGATCATGTAACTTCAGATCAAGTTACTACCGAACCTCGTAGGTCAAGCAGAGTGAGATCCGCACCAGAGTGGTACGGAGATCCTGTTCTGGAGGTCATGTTAATTGACCATGACGAACCTACAAACTATGAGGAAGAGATGATGAGCCCAGATTCCGCGAAATGGCTTGAGGCCATGAAATCTGAGATGGGATCCATGTATGAGAACAAAAGTGTGGACTTTGGTTGACTTGCCCGTTGATCGGCAAGCCATTGAGAATAAATGGATCTTCAAGAAGAAGACTGACGCTGATGGTAATGTTACTATCTATAAAGCTCGGCTAGTTGCAAAAGGTTTTCGACAAGTTCAAGGGATTGACTACGATGAGACTTTCTCACCCCTAGTGATGCTTAAGTCTGTCCGAATCATGTTAGCAATTGCCGCATTTTATAATTATGAAATTTGGCAAATGGATGTCAAAAATACATTCCTTAATGGATTTCCTAAAGAAGAGTTGTATATGATGCAACCAGAAGGTTTTGTCGATCCTAAAGGTGTTAACAAAGTGTGCAAGCTCCAGCGATCCATCTGTGGACTGGTGCAAGCATCTCGGAGTTGGAATATACGCTTTGATGAGTTGATCAAAGCATATAGTTTTATACAGACTTACGGTGAAGCCTGTATTTACAAGAAAGTGAGTGGGAGCACTACAACATTGTTGATAAGTATATGTGAATGACATATTGTTGATCGAAAATAATGTATATCTTTCTGGAAAGCATAAAGGAGTATTTGAAAGGAGTTTTTAAAGAAAGACCTCGGTGAAGCTGCTTACATATTGAGCATCAAGATCTATAGAGATAGATCAAGACACTTGATAAGTTTTTTCAATGAGTACATACCTTGACAAAGGTTTTGAAGTAGTTCAAAATGGAACAGTCAAAGAAAGAGTTCTTGCCTGTGTTACAAGATGTGAAGTTGAGTAAGACTCAAAACCCGACCACAGTAGAAGATAGAGAGAGAATGAAAGTCATTCCCTATGCCTCAGCCATAGGCTCTATAAAGTATGACATGCTGTGTACTAGACCTATTGTATACCCTGCCCTGAGTTTGGCAAGGGAGTACAATAGTAATCTAGGAGTAGATCATTAGACATTGGTCAAAATTATCCTTGGTGGAATAAGGATATGTTTCTTGATTATGGAGGTGACAAAAGGTTCGTCATAAAGGGTTACGTCGATGCAAGTTTTGACACTGATCCAGATGACTCTAAGTCTCAATCTGGATACATATTGAAAGTGGGAGCAATTAGCTAGAGTAGCTCCGTTCAGAGCATTGCTGACATAGAAATTTGCAAAATACATACGGATCTAAATGTGGCAGACCCGTTGACTAAACTTCCCTCACAAGCAAAACATGATCACACCTTAGTACTCTTTGGGTATTAATCACATAGCGATGTGAACTAGATTATTGACTCTAGTAAACCCTTTGGCTGTTGGTCACATGATGATGTGAACTATGGGTGTTAATCACATGATGATGTGAACTATTGATGTTAAATCACATGGCGATGTGAACTAGATTATTGACTCTAGTGCAAGTGGGAGACTGAAGGAAATATGCCCTAGAGGCAATAATAAAGTTATTATTTATTTCCTTATTTCATGATAAATGTTTATTGTTCATGCTAGAATTGTATTAACCAGAAACATAATACATGTGTGAATACATAAACAAACAGAGT
Organism: Triticum dicoccoides; assembly: GCF_002162155.2. Classification (NCBI taxonomy): domain Eukaryota; kingdom Viridiplantae; phylum Streptophyta; class Magnoliopsida; order Poales; family Poaceae; genus Triticum; species Triticum dicoccoides. The sequence continues at coordinate 448,411,634 of NC_041392.1, read as the reverse complement.
GTCACTAGTATGCCTCTACTAGACTAGCTCGTTAATCAAAGATGGTTATGTTTCCTAGCCATAGACATGAGTTGTCATTTGATTAACGGGATCACATCATTAGGAGAATGATGTGATTGACTTGACCCAATCCGTTAGCTTAGCACATGATCGTTTAGTATTCTGCTATTGATTTCTTCATGACTTATACATGTTCCTATGACTATGAGATTATGCAACTCCCGTTTACCGGAGGAACACTTTGTGTGCTGCCAAACGTCACAACGTAACTGGGTGATTATAAAGGTGCTCTACAGGTGTCTCCGAAGGTACTTGTTGGGTTGGCGTATTTCGAGATTAGGATTTGTCACTCCGATTGTCGGAGAGGTATCTCTGGGCCCACTCGGTAATGCACATCACTATAAGCCTTGCAAGCATTGTAACTAATGAGTTAGTTGCGGGATGATGTATTACAGAATGAGTAAAGAGACTTCCCGGTAACGAGATTAAACTAGGTATTAATATACCGATGATCGAATCTCGGGCAAGTAACATACCGATGACGAAGGGAACAACATATGTTCTTATGCGGTATGACCGATAAAGATCTTCATAGAATATATAGGAGCCAATATGGGCATCCAGGTCCCACTATTGGTTATTGACCAGAGAGGTGTCTCGGTCATGTCTACATAGTTCTCGAACCCGTATGGTCCGCACGCTTAACGTTCGTTGACGATATAGTATTATATGAGTTATGTATGTTGGTGAATGAATGTTGTTCGGAGTCCGGGATGAGATCACGGACATGATGAGGAAGTCCGGAATGGTCCGGAGATAAAGTTTGATATATGGGATAATAGTGTTGGTCATCGGAAGGGTTCCGGAATTCACCGGAAGGGGTTCCGGATGTTTCCCGAAATGTTTGGGTACGAGAACACTTTATTTGGGCCAAAGGGGAAAGCTCACAAGGTTTTTGGAAAGCGCAAAAGGAAATTTTGCGGAGTCCAGGGGCCAGACGCTAGGGTCCCTGGCGTCTGGGTCCAGACGCTAAGAACCCGGGCGTATGTCCCTGGAGTCCGAGAAGGACTCTTGCCTTTCGGGTGAAACCGACTTTGTGGAGGCTTTTACTCCAAGTTTCGACCCAAAGGCTCAACATATAAATAGAGGGGTAGGGCTAGCACCCAGGACACATCAAGAAACACCAAGCCGTGTGCTGGCTACCCCATCCCCTCTAGTTTATCCTCGGTCATAGTTTTCATAGTGCTTAGGCGAAGCCTTGCAGAGATTGTTATTCACCAACACCGTCACCACGCCGTCGTGCTGCCGGAACTCATCTACTACTTCGCCCCTCTTGCTGGATCGAGAAGGCGAGGACGTCACCGAGCTGAATGTGTGCAGAACTCAGAGGTGCCGTGCTTTCGGTACTTGGATTGGTCGGATCGTGAAAACATATGACTACATCAACACCGTTGATATAACGCTTCCGCTTTCGGTCTACGAGGGTACATAGACATACTCTCCCCTCTCGTTGCTATGCATCACCATGATCCTGTGTGTGCGTAGGAATTCTTTTGAAATTACTACGTTCCCCAACAGCCGGGACCCGCGTTGCCAGTATTCGTCGACTCCCTTGCCGGGAGTGGGTCGACTCGGTCGTGGGCCTCGGCAAGGCCCACGACTTTCTTCCTTATGGACTATATAAGAAGGCTCTGGCCAGTGAAGTAACCTAGTTCGGTTCACTCACTCTCTCTTGCGTGACCTAGCCGTCATCCATTGTTCCTCACTCTGTGTCGGAGTAATGGGCCACGGGTAGGCCAACCCGAGCCCTAGAACCTTTCAAGACATCGGGGCAGGCTGCGCCCCTCAAGACCCCAGGACGAAGAGCCGCCTCCTGAGGAGTCGACGGCAAGATGGTCGACTGCCCGCTCACGGCCGAGTCCCAGGGACGACTTCAGGATAAAGCCGACTCCGGATGGGCGACTTCCAGAGAAGCCGGCTTTGGGGAGTCGGCCTGCGACTCCAACAAACCCCATGACCTCATCAAGGGGGACGAGGCAGGGGCGTGGCTACAGCGAAGCCCACCCCCGCCCCTCACCAAGGGCAGGCATGGCCACAACACGCCGTACCCCGGAAGATCTCTGTGCGGCGTGGCACTGTTGCCATGCCGGCCCTGACATCAGCACCGCCGGGCCGAATCCTGCACCCACGACAGCCTGTCTGTACGGTCTAGAGGCAGCAGGCCCCACCAGTCAGTGAGACCTCGGGAGACGGCAGGAGAACCACCAATCGGACCCGTCGAGAGTCGGCCCAGGGGAGTCGGCCGAGCCCTCCCCCGGGGCCCATGCACCATTAATCAAGATGTGATGGGGAGTGGCAACAGTGATCGCCCACCAGGCGGCGGGGCTGTTGCCACGACCTCATGATCAAGCCCGCGTCATCAGAAGCACGGCTACAGTAATCAGCAGCCGGCAAGACCCGCCCGCGGCGGATGCGGCCTGTCGGCTCCGTACCAGGCCAGTCGGCGGGGCCCGCCAGTCGGCGTGCCCCAGCGGTCGGCAGAGAAGACGGAGGCCAGAGGCACTAACGGCTGGGCCCGCGTCCAGCCGGATTACCATTGTACCCCTGGGGGGTAGGCCTATATAAACCCCCCAAGGCACCCATGCAAAGGGTGGGAACCTATTAGCTCTAGACCAGATCATATAGAAGGGAGAGAGCTAGCCTTGCCCTCTCCTGCCTCCAAGAAACAGCTCAAGGAGCAACCTGTAAACACTTGGTCATAGTGATCATGCGGAGACCCCGCAGCGCAGCAGTAGGGGTATTATCTCCTCGGAGAGCCCTGAAGCTGGGTAAGATTCGCCGGCGTGCATGTCTTCGCCTCATCCCGTTTCCAGGCACCGGCGACGTTCTACTCGCCCCCACCATGATAAGCCATCCTTTGGCATATGTCGCACCAAACCCCCGACATTTGGCGCCCACCGTGGGGCCTGGTGCACCGCCGTCCGGAGATCTGTTCTGGACGGGAACCCTTCTCCTCCCTGGCGAGCGCAGCCAGTCAGGCACGCCAGACGGAGTTTGCACGACACGCTAAGCGGCGTCGAGATCGCCTGCGCGGTCATCTCCTTGGCCGAACTTGTCGGCGAGGTCCGCCTCTCTGACAAACCTGCATCCAACGCGGGCACGGGCGGCCCCGAGAACCTCCTCGCGGGCCTCCTCGATCAACTCCATGTTTCCGGCGAGCCTGCCGTAGACTTGGAGTCCGTAGGCTCCACCGACCCGATGCTGGTCGACTTGCGTTCCCCACCAATGTGGTGATCTATGACAAACCTCTCCCCCGCGCAGAGAGCAATGGAAGCACCATCACCGAGGTGCTAGTCATCAGTCATGACGAGCTCCCCGGCGGAGGAGCGCATGACTCACTCGGCGCGACGCTGCAAGACCTAACTGCGCCCATTCCGGAAGACTCTAACGCAGAGACGTTGGAGGTGCGCCGCCTTCAGCTCGTTGAAGGAGCGAAGAAGCTGGCCAGTATGAGGCGCTTGTCAGAAGCATACCAGCGGGAGATGGATCGCACCGTCGGCGGCTCGCCGGCCCCGGCGGGGCCCAGCCGCCTTGGCGCGGTCCGGCAGCGCGGCGTAGCCATCGCTAACCTGTTTGGGGCAAGCCGCCCTGTGTACGCTACACCAGCGGAGAACATCCGAGCCGCCCAGGCAGCGGCGGACGAGCTGGACAATTTCGAGGGCAAAGAGCGCCGCCTCATGATGGAGCGAGTCCAGCGGCTTGTTGACGCGGCCGCCATGTAGAACGAGGCCTGCTGCCGCACAGAGGCGCCTCAACGGCCCAACGACAACCTTCACCGAGATCAAGGCGCGACATCTCGGACGCCGACTGGCGGCGCCCGAGGAAGAAGAGACAAGGAGCCGACTGTCAGCCACAGTCGGACTCGCATTACCATAGAGCGCGACCGAGACGGCCGCCCAAGAGTAGTGGAACGACGGGACGACTGTCCGCCTCCCCCTCCCCGCAAGGAGAGGCGAGTCTCCCCGCCGCCTGTTGACCATCCGACTCTCGGTGACCGCCTTGGCCGCCGAGAGGGAGTTGGAGAGAATGACGCCCGCCACCGGATCGACCGACTTCACCGATCCTTAGTGCTGGAAGAAGAAGATGAGCTGGGTCCGTCTTGTTTCGGGCCCCGCATTCGGGACGAGCCCTTTCCCAGAGGGTTCACGCTCCCAAGAGACACGCCCAAGTATACCGGCTCCGTGAAGCCGGAAGACTGGCTAGTCGACTACTCCACGGCTGTCAGCATAGCAAACGGCAACAAGCGTGTTGCCGTAAAGTACGTTCCGCTCATGCTCCAGGGCACGGCCCGGACATGGCTGAACAGCCTAAAGCCCCGCAGCATCAACAGTTGGGTCGACTTCACCGAAGCGTTCGTTCGCAACTTCACCAGCACGTACAAGCGTCCTCCCAAGCCTCGTCAGCTCTCCTTGTGCGTGCAAGGCCCCGACGAGTCGACTCGCGATTACCTCATGCGTTGGGCAGAGCTCCGGAACTCCTGCGAGGGCGTGTATGAGGTGCAGGCTATCGAGTACTTCACAGCCGGGTGTAGAGAAGGCACCCTCCTCAAGCACAAGCTCCTTTGCGACGAGCCAGAAACCCTCGACGAGCTGCTGATCATAGCGGACAAGTACGCCACGGCCGACTCCTCCATGAAGGCGGATATTCAAATCAGCACAACTGGCAAAGTGGCTCCTCAAGCTCCAAGAACTCCGGCGGCAGACGCCGGCCGGCAACAACAGCAGGGCGACAACAAGCGCAAGGCCCCGCAGCCGGCTTCCAGCAGCCGGCAGGTCGTGACCGTTGGAGCCCAGCAGCCAGATGAGCAGCCCCCGCCCAAGCGACAGAAAGGCGGCAAGCCAAACTGGTTGCCGGCCTTCTCCTATGAGCAGACCTTGGATGGACCTTGCAAGTTCCACAGCGGCGCAAAGCCGTCGAATCACACCACCCGGAAGTGCCACTGGCTCACCAGGATCGCCAAGGGAGACAACCTCCTGCCTCCCCCGCCTGCTGGGCAGCCGCCTCCGCCTCCGCCCCAGCAGCCGGTTGTCAGGCCAGTCAGCGCAGTACAAGATGAATACCCTGAAGAGCATGGAGCCTATGTGGTGTTCACCAGTGTGGCTGATGATTGATGCAGCAGGCGGCTGCAGCGACAAGAGGTGAATGCAGTAGCGTCGGAGACGCCAGAGTTCATGCACTGGTCTGAGAAGCCCATCAGCTGGAGCAGGGCTGACCACCTAGAAGTGATGCCGAGTCCGGGCTCCTATGCCTTTGTCCTGGACGCCACCTTTGCTACGGACAGACGAGCCACGCGTTTCTCGCGAGTTCTGATAGACTGAGGCAGCAACATCAATATCCTGTATAAGGACACCATGGAGAAGTTAGGAATCAAGCAAAGACAGCTTCAGAACAGCCGAACTGTGTTCCACAGCATTGTTCCTGGGCTTTCCTGCTCGCCAATCGGCAAGATCCTGATGGACGTCCTCTTTGGAGACAAAGATCACTTCCGTAGAGAGCCTGTTTGGTTTGAGGTGGTGGATCTTGAGAGCCCATACCATGCGCTGCTTGGCCGACCTGCCTTGGCCAAGTTCATGGCGGTCCCCCACTACGCCTACCTCAAGATGAAGATGCCCAGTTCTAGGGGAATTCTGACTGTGGCTGGCGACTACCGGAAGTCGTCTGCTTACGCAGCTGAGAGCAGTCAGCTGGCCGAGTCCCTGGTAATCGCGGCTGAGAAGCGGCTCCTTGAGCGAGTTGTGGCGATGGCCGGCAAGCAGCCTGAGGCATCACCCAACCCGAAAGAGTCGGAGGCTGAGGGTTCGTTCAAGCCGGCCAAAGAGACAAAGAAGATTCCCTTGGATTCGGAGCACCCAGAGAGGTACGCCGTCGTAGGTGCAAACCTCGACAGCAAATAGGAAGGCGAGCTCGTCGATTTCCTCTGTGAGAATCGGGACATCTTCGCATGGTCCCCCAAAGACATGCCAGGTGTACCGACGGAATTCGCCGAGCACAAGTTACATGTCCGATCTGATGCAAAGCCGGTCAGGCAGCCCCTGCGCCGCTTATCAAAAGAGAAGAGAAGAGTTGTCGGAGAAGAGATAGCCCGACTCCTAGCAGCCGGCTTCATTATGGAAGTGTTCTTTCCAGAATGGCTAGCAAATCCGGTCCTGGTACTAAAGAAGAACAAGCAGTGGCGAATGTGTATTGACTACACGAGCCTCAACAAGGCCTGCCCCAAGGACCCATTTGCTTTACCAAGAATCGATCAGGTGATAGACTCCAAAGCCGGATGCGAGTTGTTGAGTTTTTTGGATGCATACTCAGGATATCACCAGATCAAGCTAAACCCGGCTAACAGACTAAAGACCGCCTTCATCACGCCGTTTGGAGCCTTCTGCTACCTCACCATGACGTTCGTCTTAAGGAACGCCGGCGCCACCTTTCAGCGTTGCATGCAGAAGTGCCTCCTCAAGCAGCTCGGCAGGAACGCCCACGTTTATGTGGACGACGTGGTGGTGAAGACGGAAAAGCGTGGAACACTGCTGGAAGACCTCAATGAGACTTTTGAGAACCTGCGCCGGTTCCAGATCAAGCTCAACCCCGAGAAGTGTGTATTCGGAGTACCAGACGGTCAGCTCCTTGGTTCCTGGTCTCTGAACGCGGCATAGAATGCAACCCAGTAAAGATCAAGGCCATTGGGAGAATGGAGGTACCCAGCCGGCTGCTGGACGTGCAGAAGTTCACCGGTTGCTTGGCGTCCATCAGCCGATTCATCAGTCGGCTGGGCGAGAAAGCTCTCCCCTTGTACCAACTCATGAAGAAGACCACTTTTTTCGAGTGGAACCATAAGGCGGACGAAGCTTTTCACCAGTTGAAGAAGATGCTGACTACTCCACCCATCCTGGCGGCTCCGACTCCCAAGGAACCTATGCTCCTGTACATCGCCGCCACCAGCTGGGTAGTCAGCACGGTCATTGTAGTGGAATGCAAGGAGGAAGGCAAGGCGCTACCTGTCCAGAGACCGGTATATTACCTGAGCGAGGTACTGTCGACCTCCAAGCAGAACTACCCCCACTACCAGAAGATGTGCTACGGCGTACACTTTGCTGCCAAGAAATTGAAGCCTTACTTTCAAGAGCATCCAATCACGCTGGTCCGCACGGCCCCGCTTGCCGAGATCATTGGTAGCCGAGATGCTTCTGGCCGAGTGGCCAAATGGGCCATAGAGCTGGCTCCCTACACCATCCACTACCAGCCCCGCACCGCCATCAAGTCACAAGCACTGGCCGACTTCCTCGTCGACTGGGCCGAGACCTAGTACCTACCTCCAGCACCTGATTCCACCCATCGGCGGATGCATTTCGACGGCTCCAAGATGCGCACTGGCTTGTGAGCCGGCGTCGTCCTCACCTCTCCCAAAGGCGACATGCTCAAATACGCGCTGCAAATCCACTTTGCCGCCTCCAATAACGTCGCCGAGTACGAGGTGCTTATTCACGGGCCCCGGCTTGTCAAAGAACTTGGCATCCGCCGGATCTTGTGTTATGGCGACTCGGACTTAGTAGTCCAGCAATCATCTGGCGACTGGGACGCGAAAGATGCAAACATGGCAAGTTACCGTTTCCTCGTGCAGCAACTCAGCGGGTATTTCGAAGGGTGCGAGTTCCTCCATGTGCCAAGAAATGACAACGACCAAGAAGATGCATTGGCACGAATCGGCTCTACCCGCCAAGCGATACCATCCGGTGTCGCCCTTCAACGCCTCCTCAAGCCATCTGTCAAGCCTTCACCAGAATCAGACTCCATTTTTGTGCCAGCTCCTCCCAAAGACGTCGGATCCGACTCCAGAGCTCCGACAGTCGGTACGAGGATTTTGGCGGAAGACCCCAAAGCTGCCACAGTCAAACCCGGCCCGGGGACTGCAGTGGCGGACTCGAAGACTCCAGAACTTGGCCCAAGGACCGCGCCAGTCGGCCCGGGGACTTCATCAACCCAGCAAGCGGCTGTTGACTCCAACCCGCCGCCTCCCAGCCAAACTGCCCTCGTCCAAGTCGCAGTTCTGGCAGTCGAAGAAATAGCAGCACCCTCATGGGCCCAGCCCATCCTCAAATTCCTGGTGAACAAAGAGCTGCCGACTGATGAAACCTCAGCTCGGCAAATACAACGCCGGGCGGCAGCCTACACCATAGTCAATAGAGAGCTGGTCAGGCGCAACGTCACTGGTGTCTACCAGTGCTGCGTAGAGCCAGAGCAAGGCTAAGCGATTCTCAAAGACATCCATCAAGGCGAGTGCGGCCACCATGCAGCTTCAAGAGCACTCATCGCCAAAGCCTTTCGACACGGTTTCTTCTGGCCAACTGCCATGGAAGAGGCCAAGGAGTTGGTCCAAAAATGCAAAGGGTGCCAGAAGTTCAGCTCCAAGCCGCACCAACCAGCTTCTGCACTCAAGACCATCCCCATTGCCTGGCCTTTCGCAGTTTGGGGTCTAGACATGGTGGGACCATTCAAAACAGCACGAGGTGGTTTAACTCACTTACTTGTCGCAGTGGACAAGTTCACCAAGTGGATAGAAGCAAAGCCAATCAAGAAGCTGAACGGTCCGACTGCCGTAACTTTCATCTCCGATATCACAATTCGGTACGGCATACCACACATCATCATCACCGACAACGGCACAAATTTCGCCAAAGGCGCCTTGGCCCGTTTCTGCGCAACACAGGGCATCCGACTGGACCTAGCGTCCATCGCCCATCCGCAGTCAAACGGCCAAGTGGAGCGAGCAAATGGCCTCATCCTGTCTGGCATCAAGCCTCGGCTGATCGAGCCTCTGGAGCGCTCGGCTGGCTGCTAGCTCGACGAGCTGCCAACCGTCCTTTGGAGTCTGCGCACAACTCCAAACAAGTCAACCGGCTTCACGCCCTTCTTCCTCGTCTACGGTGCCGAAGCCGTCATCCCAACGGACATAGAGTTCGACTCCCCACGAGTCACCATGTACACCAAGGAGGAAGCAGAAGAAGCACTGCAAGATGGCGTTGATCTGCTGGAAGAGGGCCGGCTGTTGGCACTCAGCCGGTCCAGCATCTACCAGCAGAGCCTGCGCTGATACCACAACAGGAAGGTCAGGCCAAGATCTTTCCAAGAAGGCGACCTTGTGCTCCGGCTGATCCAGCGAATAGCCGGCCAGCACAAGCTGTCGGCGCCTTGGGAAGGCCCTTTCATCATCAGCAAAGTACTGGGCAACGATTCCTACTACCTGATTGATGCTCAGAAGCCCCGAGCACGCAAGAGGGATGACTCCGGCAAGGAGACAGAGCGGCCATGGAATGCAAATCTCCTCCGAAGATTTTACAGTTGATGCAGTATGTACCATGCTACCTTTTGTATTAAAGTACCAAGACTTCGGGCCCCCCGAGATGAGCTCGGGGACTGCCCTCTTTTGTCTGTATGATAAAAATTATGACTGCGAGTATGTTACTCCTTTTTATGCCGTTTGGCACCGGGCTCGACAAGTCGGCCCGGGGACTTGCCGCCTTGCACTATGAAATGCGTCCTGCAGTCGGACAAGTAGTGTGTAAACGCCTAAACCGTCTCCTGTCAGAAGCCGCAGCTCGCAGAGCGACTATACGGTGGGCAGCAGTAAGGTAGAATGGGCATTCGCATGAAAAATGGCTAAGGACTCAAAGCATAAAACATAGCTCAAGACAGCTTCTAGCCTTTTTCGCAAAACCGACTCTTGAATAGTCGGATTGCCGTATTCTATCCAACTTGCTCAAAAACTCTTGAAAACGGCTAAGTACTTGCTTTCCCAAAGTAGCCAAGCACTTGATCCAGCGACAGTCCGCAGAGCGGCTGTCCGATTGGCAAGGCAGGCAACTAAGAGAAAGCGGCAAAGGAAAAAAGCCAAAAGAGCCATGAGCAAGAAAAGATAGAACTCAGATAAATATATTTACATAACATAGGCCCTTGGCCGAATTTTTGAGCAGAGGTTCAAAATACACCCCGCGGGTGGAATTGTGCGAATTAACAAGTTCTTCAAAGACTACTGAAGCAGACAAAACAAAGATACAGCGGCAACTTAGGAAGCAGCAGACGGATTCAGAGGGTCGGAGGAGGCGCCAACGCCAGGCGTCGGGGCGGCCGGCTGGCTAGTCTCGGCTTGATCGCCTTCGGCGGCAGTCGGGTCGGTCGCACACGGCTCGTTGCTGGAGGCACGGTCGAGCTGAGTCTGGCCATCTGCTCCGTCTTCTGGTGCCTCCGCCTCGCCTCTGTCCTCCGCCTCGCCCTCTTCCTCGACGCTGGAGCCAATCACCTCCGCCGAGTCCTCACTGTAGTCTGGGTTCATCCTAAACCACTCTAGCGGTACCTCCTCGCCTCTTCAGACCACTCGGGGACGAAGATGCTAGTGTCGGTGTACTCAGCGATCGCCGTAGCACGCTTGGCGAGGGCGTCTTCCACGGCTGCCAGCTCCGGCTGGGCCTCCGACCAAAGCGTGGCCAGCCAGTCTAGGTCCAGCCCCAGATACCATGCCTTGACGAACTCCAAGGCCCGGCGCGCTCTAGCTCGGGCCGAAGAGCCCTTCCAGGCCTCAAGACGACCAGCCGCGACCTCCAGCCAGTCGGCCGTCAGGCTGGGGGTGCGCGGAGCCTGCATATCCGGCCACAGGGCGACAATCGCCTGGGCACCGACACGCTGAAGCCGGCGCAGCATCCGGTGAGCCGGCCGAAGGCGAGCCTCGATGCTCATGATGTTCTCGTCAAGAGTTCGGGGGGCGTGGCGGCAATCTCTGCACCCTCCGCCCTCCGACCTTCACGGTCAGCCTCGATGGCTTGGATGGCGGCCTGCGACTTTCCAGAGAAGAAGTCTGCAAAGACAGGAAGAAACGAAAAAGCAAGTCAAAAACTAGGAGTCGGCACGACTTAAATCGGTAGCTCGAAGAAAGAAAATAAAGAAACTCACCATCAACGATGTCTTCAATCTCGTGGAAGCCGGAGGACAGCAGCGCCTCCTTGTCAGACCAGGAGGAGCGCTCGCTCGCGAACTCGGCCAGGAGGGCGGTTTCCGTCTCCTCCGCCTCCCTCTGCATCTTCACAAGCAGCTCCTTCTGCTCTGCCAATTGAGTGGCCAGCAGATCACGCTCCGTGGCGAGCTTGCTGCACTCCTCCTCTTTGGCGCGCAAAGCGGAGTTGGCGTCGCTTAGCTGCTGTTGAAGAGCAGCGTTGGCCCCTGAGAAGAAGAAAGAAAGAAGGTGTCAAGTCATCAGTAAAGAAGGTCGCCGGGGAGATCCGGCCCGACTGCTCAGCAGTCAGCCCGAATCTCGGGGACTATAGCCCGCGGGTGCGTCAGCGTGCCCCCGCGAAGAAGGAAAAGGACTTACTCCGGCTCTCCGACAGATCGGTGGTCCGCTTGCCCAGCTCTTCAACGTTACGGTTGAAGGCAGTGACGCGGAGGTTGTGGTACTCCTGCGACGAACGTTTCAGACAAAAAGTTAATACCCAAAGTTCATCAATTGGAGTTCCGGGCTGCCTGCTCAGCTGCCAGCCCGAAACTCGAGGACTACACCCAGTGAGTGCGCTGGCGCGCCCCACAGAGAGGAACAAGAAAAACAAAGACCGAAGGGAAAAAACATACCCGGACGGCTGCCCGCGACGCCAGGAATGCCTTGGTGCAACTCTGGAGAGTGTCGGCCTCAGCGTGAAGCTTCGCCTGGACGTCCAAGAGCGCCTGGTTCAGCGGCCCTGTGCCGCCTCCTCGCACCCACCCAATGGGTGCGGCGCTCATCGCCTCAGCGTCTGGGATCGCCAAGCTGGCGGTGCCGGCTTCCAGGGGGCGGGGTGCCGAAGTCGCCTTCTCCAGACGGTGGCGCGTTGGCGAGCCGACTTGGAGGAGTAGCCTCGCCACGGCCTCATCTTCGGTCGGCGGCACCGGAGGGTCCGCTGGCTGCTTGCCTTGCGCACCTTCAGACGGCGGCGGAGGCGGCGGCGGAACGTTCACGTCCGGCATAGAGGGGTCGCCGCCTTCCCTCTCCACGACGGGGTTCTCCCCGCCGGCCTCCCCAGTCTGCCCCGTGAACTCCGAAGGCGGCGGCACAGAGTTCAACAGGGTGACGAACACCGCCGACTGGCGGCATGTGGCTTCCTCAGCCTGCCGCTTCATCGCGGCGGCGGCTTCGGTCTCCGCCAGTTTTTTCTTGGCGGAGGCCTCCGCCCTGTCAGCCTCCGCCTTCTCCAGGCGGAGGGCCTCTTCTTCGTTGCGCTTCTCCTGCGCATTCCGCTCCGTCGCCTCCCGGAGGTCAGCAGCGGGGTCAATCCGCCGAGTGGTGGCGGACGTCTCCGCTGACCCCATGACGGAGGCGGTGGTGACCCTCTGAAGAGTGAGGGGAGCCCTGAAGCAAGAGGATCAAGCGAAGACTCAAACAAAGTCACAAAGAAAGAATAAAACTTTGAAGATAGAATACTCACGCGGATACCAATGGCGGCTTCTTCACTTCCTTATGGAAGCGGATGGCCTTCGCAGCCGCCTTGTCCCGCCGAGTCGCCGCCGCCGAGCCCTTGGGCTTCGTTGGCCGACTGCCGAACAAGGTCGGCACGGCCCTGCGCTTCTTCTCGCCGCCTGGAGCGCCCGACGCGACACAAGAGCCCGCGCCAGGCTGGCTAGCTCCTGGCCGATGGCGAGGGGCGACTTCTCCCTCGGCGTCGTCGTCAGGCCAGTCGGCGAAAGTGGCCGAGGGCCCGAAGTTGCCTGCTGTTCCTCCTCCTCCCTCGGCGTCGTCTTCCAGAGCCGCCGCCCCCAGATCGGGGTCGTCGACATCGCTCTCCGTGCAGTCGGCGAGGAACTCGCGGGCCGACCCTGAGGTGCAGGTTGGCGGGTGGAGGAGGGGATTCTAACCAAAGCCGACTGGTCAAAACAAAACTCAGCAAGAAAGAAGATAATCCGAAGAAAGAAAGGAAAGGCGACTCACCACGGGCGGGGGGTTGGCGCGGGAGTACGGCTCCTTGCCGAACCGCCAATCCTCCAGGAGCCTGCTGTCCGAGAGGTAGTTCACCAAGAAGGCCACCTCTTCGTGAGGCATCCGACTCGGGTCACGGTGCCCGCTCATCTGGCATATCATATGGGGGCGGCCTTGGAGTGGGAGAACTCGGCGCGAAACGAAGGCGGCCAGCAGGTCCGGACCAGTCAGACCCTCTGACTGCGTCAGCACTCGGAGTCGCGTGATGGCGCCGGCTCCCGCAGACGTCAGCGACTTGGCCCGGTACGACCAGTTGGGCAGTTGCCCAGCCGGCGGGCCGGCTTCGAAAGCCGGCAGATTGACCCAGTCCCCCCTCGCGGAGGCGTTCTTGACGTAGAAGTAGGATCTGTGCCACATCTTCACCGACTTGATCAGCGAGATGGAGGGGAACGGATTGTCGGCCCCCGACCTTCGCACGACGATGAAAGCGCCGCACTGAGCCGGCACGCCCGCAGCCTGGGTGCCGAGCTTGGAGAAGAAGAACTCCCCCAGAGCTCGAGGGTGGGGAGGACTCCGAGGAAGCCTTCGCACATGGCCACAAAGGCGGACAGCAGCACCACTGCGTTGGGGGTGAGGTGGTGCGGCTGGAGGCCGTAGAACTCCAGGAAGGATCGGAAGAAACTACTCGCCGGCAGCCCCAACCCGCGCAGGCAGTGCGAGTGGAAGATAACCCGCTCGCCCTCCTGCGGCGCGTAGGAAATCTCCCCCTTCAGCGCAAGACGCACCTGCACGCGATCCTCGCCGGGGAGCCAACGAGTCCGGCGGAGGAACTCGATGTGGTCTTCGTGAACTTCAGAGCCGTCCCAGGTACCGGAGCGCACTGGGGGAGGCGCGGCGGCGGAGGAAGGACTCATCGCGAGCTGTCGCCGCAGCGTTCGCTGGAGCTTGGGCGCGCGGCGGAGCGAAGAAGAAGAGGAAGGAGGAGAGCGAGGAGCAGCAAGAAGGAAGAGAACGAGGAGTAGTGGGAAGGAGGGGCGCGCATGCCCCCCTCTTCCCCCTACTTATAGCCTCGTGGGCTGCGAAGCCGAGGGGGCGGACGTGGGGATTTACTACGCCCACGACCCCACGACCCCCACGATCCACGATAAAGTTACTACACGCAGTAACTCCACGGGAATCCCAACCGTCCACTAGGGCCGCAGCGGATCCGCTTGGGCGCCGAGGCACGGTAGTGGCGGGCCCCGCCTATGGGCATGTCCCGTCGCGCGCGTAGGCTGGCAGGACGGCCTAGCCACGTGCCATCTCGTGACAGGCCTAGAACGGGCAGCGGCCTGGAGGCTTAGTTAGCACGCCACTTAAATGCCGCCGTGACATTCGAAATACTGAGCGAGAAAGAATTGAGTGAGTCCGAGTTAAGCAAGTCCGACTCCTTCCAGTCGGCCAGGCAGAAGTCAATCAAAGACCATGTGTTGAGCACCCGGAAAGAGAAACTGCTGAGGCTTCTCGGCCGATCGTCCGTGGCGCCTCACCAGCTTCGGGGACTACTGTCGGAGTAATGGGCCACGGGTAGGCCAACCCGAGCCCCAGAACCTTTCAAGACATCGGGGCAGGCTGCGCCCCTCAAGACCCCAGGACGAAGAGCCGCCTCCTGAGGAGTGGACGGCAAGACGGCCGACTGCCCGCTGACGGCCGAGTCCCAGGGACGACTTCAGGATAAAGCCGACTCCCGACAGGCGACTTCCAGAGAAGCCGGCTTTGGGAGTCGGCCTGCGACTCCAACAAACCCCATGACCTCATCAAGGGGGACGAGGCAGGGGCGTGGCTACAGCGAAGCCCACCCCCGCCCCTCACCAAGGGCAGGCATGGCCACAACATGCCGTGCCCCAGAAGATCTCTGTGCGGCGTGGCACTGTTGCCATGCCGGCCCTGACGTCAGCACCGCAGGGCCGAATCCTGCACCCACGACGGCCTGTCTGTACGACCTAGAGGCAGCAGGCCCCACCAGTCAGTGAGACCTCGGGAGACGGCAGGAGAACCACCAGTCGAACCCGTCGGGAGTCGGCCCGGGGGAGTCGGCCGAGCCCTCCCCCGGGGCCCACGCGCCATTAATCAAGATGTGATGGGGAGTGGCAACAGGGATCACCCGCCAGGCGGCGAGGCTGTTGCCATGACCTCATGATCAAGCCCGCGTCATCAGAAGCACGGCTACAGTAATCAGCAGCCGGCAAGACCCGCCCGCGGCGGACGCGGCCTGTCGGCTCCGTACCAGGCCAGTCGGCGGGGCCCGCCAGTCGGCGGGCCCCAGCGGTCGGTAGAGAAGATGGAGGCCAGAGGCACTAACGGCTGGGCCCGCTTCCAGCCGGATTACCATTGTACCCCTGGGGGGTAGGCCTATATAAACCCCCCCCAGGGCACCCATGCAAAGGGTGGGAACCTATTAGCTCTAGACCAGATCATATAGAAGGGAGAGAGCTAGCCTTGCCCTCTCCTACCTCCAAGAAACAGCTCAAGGAGCAACCGTCTAAACACTTGGCCATAGTGATCATGCGGATACCCCGCAGAGCAGCAGTAGGGGTATTATCTCCTCGGAGAGCCCTGAAGCTGGGTAAGATTCGCCGGCGTGCATGTCTTCGCCTCATCCCGTTTCCAGGCACCGGCGACGTTCTACTCGCCCCCACCATGATAATCCATCCTTTGGCATATGTCGCACCAAACCCCCGACACTTTGTGTTGCCTCCGGCGATCCCACCCCGACGACCGCGTGCACGGCTAGTCAGGAGAGCAGGTGCCTCCAGAACCCTATCGTTCGAGATCCTGCCCGGGAGAACGGCAATAAGGTTTTTGGGGAGCGTCTCGATGCGACTGCTCTCGATCCGTCCCCAACTCCATTCGCCTCTGCTTCCACTACTTCCTCTGCATCGACACCATGGTCGATGATGCCGCCGCTAAGAAGAAGGCCACGGACGACACCGAGGCTGCTGCTGCCGCCGCCGTGTTGGCCTGGCCAACCGGAGGGTATGATATGTTCATCCCTCGTTTACTCGTACTTATGCTAGCCGTATATGTGCTGTGCTACCTCTTGAGCACTGCGTTGGTTTTTCCCTTGAAGAGGAAAGGGTGATGCAGCAAACTAGCATAAGTATTTCCCTCAGTTTTGAGAACCAAGGTATCAATCCAGTAGGAGGCTACGCGCGAGTCCCTCGCACCTACACAAAACAAATAAATCCTCGTAACCAACGCGACAAGGGGTTGTTAATCCCTACACGGTCACTTACAAGAGTGAGATCTGATAGATATGATAAGATAATATTTTTGATATTTTTATGATAAAGATGCATAGTAAAATAAAAGGAAATGAAAATAACTAAGTGTTGGAAGATTAATATGATGGAAGATAGACCCGGGGGCCATAGGTTTCACTAGTGGCTTCTCTCGAGAGCATAAGTATTTTACGATGGGTGAACAAATTACTGTTGAGAAATTGACAGAATTGAGCATAGTTATGAGAATATCTAGGTATGATCATGTATATAGGCATCACGTCCGAGACAAGTAGACCGACTCCTGCCTGCATCTACTACTATTACTCCACACATCGACCGCTATCCAGCATGCATCTAGAGTATTAAGTTCATAAGAACAGAGTAACACTTTAAGCAAGATGACATGATGTAGAGGGATAAATTCATGCAATATGATAAAAACCCCATCTTGTTATCCTCGATGGCAACAATACAATACGTGCCTTGCTGCCCCTACTGTCACTGGGAAAGGACACCGCAAGATTGAACCCAAAGCTAAGCACTTCTCCCATTGCAAGAAAGATCAATCTAGTAGGCCAAACCAAACTGATAATTCGAAGAGACTTGCAAAGATAACCAATCGTACATAAAAGAATTCAGAGAAGATTCAAATATTGTTCATAGATAAACTTGATCATAAACCCGCAATTCATCGGTCTCAACAAACACACCGCAAAAGAAGATTACATCGAATAGATCTCCACGAGAGAGGGGGAGAACATTGTATTGAGATCCAAAAAGAGAGAAGAAGCCATCTAGCTAATAACTATGGACCCAAAGGTCTGAGGTAAACTACTCACACATCATCGAAGAGGCTATGGTGTTGATGTAGAAGCCCTCCATGATCGATGCCCCCTCCGACGGAGCTCCGGAATAGGCCCCAAGATGGGATCTCATGGATACAGAAAGTTACGGCAGTGGAATTAGGGTTTTGGATCCGTTTTTGATCGTTTGGGGGTACGTAGGTATATATAGGAGGAAGGAGTATGTCGGTGGAGCAACAGGGGGCCCACGAGGGTGGAGGGCG
>NC_041392.1:448383457-448394065 GCF_002162155.2 Triticum dicoccoides | reverse complement strand
TAGGTGCGCCCCCTACCTCGTGGCTTCCCTGTTGGTTGCTTGACGTAGGGTCCAAGTCTCCTAGATCATGTTCATTCCGAAAATCACGTCCCCGAAGGTTTCATTCCGTTTGGACTCTGTTTGATATTCTTTTTCTGCGAAACTCTGAAATAGGCAAAAAACAGTAATTCTCGGTTGGGCCTCCGGTTAATAGGTTAGTCCCAAAAATAATATAAAAGTGGATAATAAAGCCCAATAATGTCCAAAACATAAGATAATATAACATGGAGCAATCAAAAATTATAGATACGTTGGAGACGTATCAAGCATCCCCAAGCTTAATTCCTGCTCGTCCTCGAGTAGGTAAGTGATAAAAATAGAATTTTTGATGTGGAATGCTACTAGGCATAATTTCAATATAATTCTTCTTAATTGTGGCATGAATATTCAGATCCGAAAGATTCAAGATAAAAGTTCAATATTGACATAGAAATAATAATACTTCAAGCATACTAACTAAGCAATTATGTCTTCTCAAAATAACATGGCCAAAGAAAGTTATCCCTACAAAATCATATAGTCTGGCTATGCTCCATCTTCACCACACAAAGTATTCAAATCATGCACAACCCCGATGGCAAGCCAAGCAAATGTTTCATACTTTTAATGTTCTCAAACTTTTTCAATCTTCACACAATACATGAGCGTGAGCCATGGACATAGCACTTATAGGTGGAATACAATGGTGGTTGTGGAGAAGACAAAAAGGGAGAAGATAGTCTCACATCAACTAGGCGTATCAATGGGCTATGGAGATGCCCATCAATAGATATCAATGTGAGGGAGTAGGGATTGCCATGCAACGGATGCACTAGAGCTATAAATGTATGAAAGCTCAACAAAAGAAACTAAGTGGGTGTGCATCCAACTTGCTTGCTCACGAATACCTAGGGCACTTGAGGAGGCCCATTGTTGGAATATACAAGCCAAGTTCTATAATGAAAATTCCCACTAGTATATGAAAGTGACAAAACAAGAGACTCTCTATTATGAAGATCATGGTGCTACTTTGAAGCACAAGTGTGGAAAAAAAGGATAGTAGCATTGTCCCTTTTTTTATTTGGCCTTTCTCTTTTTTTTGAACAATTCTCTATTGATGATCATCACACTTCTATTTATTTACAACTCAAAGATTACAACTCGATACTAGAACAAAGTATGACTCTATATGAATGCCTCCGGCGGTGTACCGGGATAGCAATGATGCATGAGTGACTTATATGAAAGAATTATGAATGGTGGCTTTGCCACAACTAAAATGTCAACTACATGACCATGCAAAGCAATATGACAATGATGGAGTGTGTCATGATAAACGGAATGGTGGAAAGTTGCATGGCAATATATCTCGGAATGGCTATGGAAATGCCATGATAGGTAGGTATTGTGGCTGTTTCGAGGAAGGTATATGGTGGGTGTATGACACCGGCAAAAGGTGCGCGGTATTAGAGAGGCTAGCAATGATGGAAGGGTGAGAGTGCATATAATCCATGGACTCAACATTAGTCATAATGAACTCACATACTTATTGCAAAAATCTATTAGTTATCAAAGCAAACTACGACGTGCATGCTCCTAGGGGGATAGATTGGTAGGAAAAGACCATCGCTCGTCCCCGACCGCCACTCATAAGGAGGACAATCAATAAATACACCATACTCCAACTTCTTAACATAATGGTTCACCATGCGTGGATGCTACGGGAATCACAAACTTCAACACAAGCAGTTATCAAATTCACAACTACTAAACTAGCACGACTCTAATATCACCATCTCCATATCTCAAAACAATTATCAAGTTTCAAACTTCTCATGGTATTCAACACACTCATAAGAAATTTTTATTAATCTTGAATACCTAGCATATTAGGATTATTTAAGAAAATTACCATGCTATTTAAGACTCTCAAAATAATCTAAGTGAAGCATGAGAGATTAATGGTTTCTATAAAACAAATCCACCACCGTGCTCTAAAAGATATAAGTGAAGTAGTAGAACAAAACTATATAACTCAAAAGATATAAGTGAAGCACATAGAGTATTCTAATAATTTCTGAATCATGTATGTCTCTCTCAAAAAGGTGTGTGCAGCAAGGATGATTGTGGAAAACTAACAAATAAAGACTCAAATAATACAAGACGCTCCAAGCAAAACATATATTGTGTGGTGAACAAAAATATAGCTCCAAGTAAAGTTACCAATGGAAGTAGACGAAAGAGGGGATGCCTTCCGGGGCATCCCCAAGCTTTGCCTTTTTGGTGTCCTTAGATTATCTTGGGGGTTCCATGGGCATCCCCAAACTTAGGCTCTTGCCATTCCTTGTTCCATAATCCATCAAATCCTTACCCAAAACTTGAAAACTTCACAACACAAAACTTAAAGTAGAAAATCTCGTGAGCTCCGTTAGCGAAAGAAAACAAAACAGCAATTCAAGGTACTGTAATGAACTCATTATTTATTTATATTGGTGTCAAATCTACTGTATTCCAACTTCACTATGGTTTATAAACTATTTTACTAGCCATAGATTCATCAAAATAAGCAAACAACACACGAAAAACAGAATCTGTCAAAAGCAGAACAGTCTGTAGTAATCTGTAGCTAGCGCAAGATCTGGAACCCCAAAAATTCTAAAATAAATTGCTGGACGCGAGGAATTTATCTATTAATCATCTTCAAAAATAATTAACGAAGTATCACTTTCCAAATAAAAATGGCAGCAGTTCTCGTGAGCACTAAAGTTTCTGTTTTTTACAGCAAGATTAACAAGACTTTCCCCAAGTCTTCCCAACGGTTCTACTTGGCAGAAACACTAATTAAACACGAAAAACACAACCAAAACAGAGGCTAGATAAATTATTTATTACTAAACAGGAGCAAAAAGCAAGAAATAAAAATAAAATTGGGTTGCCTCCCAACAAGCGCTATCGTTTAACGCCCCTAGCTAGGCATAAAAAGCAAGGATAGATCTAGGTATTGCCATCTTTGGTAGGTAATCCATAAGTGGCTCTCATAATAGATTCATAAGGTAATTTTATTTTCTTTCTAGGAAAGTGTTCCATGCCTTTCCTTAACGGAAATTGGAATCTAATATTTCCTTCCTTCATATCAATAATTGCACCAATCGTTCTAAGGAAAGGTCTACCAAGAATAATAGGACATGAAGGATTGCAATCTATGTCAAGGACAATAAAATCTACAGGCACATAGTTCCTATTTGCAACAATAAGAACATCATTAATTCTTCCCATAGGTTTCTTAATAGTGGAATCCGCAAGGTGCAAGTTTAAAGAGCAATCATCAAAATCACGGAAACCTAACAAATCACACAAAGTCTTTGGAATTGTGGAAACACTAGCACCCAAATCATACAAAGTATAACATTCATGATTTTTAATTTTAATTTTAATAGTAGGATCCCACTCATCATAAAGTTTTCTAGGGATAGAAACTTCCAAGTCAAGTTTTTCTTCATAAGATTGCATCAAAGCATCAACGATATGTTTAGTAAAAGCTTTATTTTGACTATAAGCATGAGGAGAATTTAGCATGGATTGCAACAAGGAAATACAATCTATCAAAGAGCAGCTATCATAATTAAATTCCTTAAAATCCAAAATAGTGGGTTCATTAACATCTAGAGTTTTGATCTCTTCAATCCCACTTTTATCAATTTTAGCATCAAGATCTAAAAACTCCAAATTTTTGGAACGCCTTCTAGGTAAAGGTGGATCATATTCAGTCCCATCATTATCAAGATTCATATTGAAAAACAAAGATTTAATAGGGGACACATCAATAACTTTTAGATCTTCATCTTTATTTTCAAAGGAACTAGAGGAACACGCTCTTATAAAGGAATCTTTCTTAGCACACATCCTAGCGGTTCTTTCTTTGCACTCATCAATGGAAATTCTCATGGCTTTGAGAGACTCATTGATATCATGCTTAGGAGGAATAGATGTAAGTTTTAAAGAATCAACATCAAGAGAAATTCTATCAACGTTCCTAGCCAAATCATCAACTTTAAGCAATTTCTCTTCAAGCAAAGCATTGAAATTCTTTTGTGAATTCATAAATTCCTTAACACTAGTCTCAAATTCAGAGGGCATCTTATTCAAATTTCCATAAGAATTGTTGTAGGAATTACCATAATTATTAGAGGAATTACTAGGATAAGGCATAGGATTAAAGTTTCCTCTATACGTGTTGTTACCAAAATTATTCCTACCAACAAAATTCACATCCATAGATTCATTATTATTCTCAATCAAAGTAGACAAAGGCATATCATTAGGATCAGAAGAAACACTTAGTAGTAAATAATTTCATAAGTTCATCCAACTTTCCACTCAAAACATTAATTTCTTCTATCGCATGCACTTTTTTATTAGTAGATCTTTCAGTGTGCCATTGAGAATAATTAACCATAATATTATCTAGGAGTTTAGTAGCTTATCCTAAAGTGATTTCCATAAAAGTGTCTCCCACGGCCGAATCTAAAAGATTTCTAGAAGCAAAGTTCAATCTGGCATAAAAAATTTGTAAATCATCCACAAATTTAAACCATGCGTAGGGCAATTACATGTCATTAATTTCATCCTCTCCCAAGATTGTACAACATGTTCATGATCAAGTTGCTTAAAATTCATAATATCGTTTCTAAGAGAGATGATCTTAGCGGGAGGAAAATACTTAGAGATAAAAGCATCTTTGCACTTATTCCACGAATCAATACTATTTTTAGGCAAAGACGAAAACCAAGCTTTAGCACGATCTCTAAGCGAAAAAGGAAATAGCTTCAATTTAACAATATCATTATCCACATCTTTCTTCTTTTGCATATCACACAAATCAACGAAGCTATTTAGATGGGTAGTGGCATCTTCACTAGGAAGGCTGGAAAACAGATCTTTCATGACAAGATTCAGCAAGGCAGCATTAATTTCACAAGATTCAGCATCGGTAAGAGGAGCAATCGGAGTGCTAATAAAATCATTGTTGTTGGTATTGGTAAAGTCACACAATTTAGTGTTATCTTGAACCATCATGACAAGCAAGCAATCCAACACACAAGCAAACGAGGAATAGGCGAAAAAGAGGCAAATAGAGAAAGAGAGGGAGGATAGAGAGAGAGGGCGAATAAAACGGCAAGGTGAAGTGGGGGAGAGGAAAACGAGAGGCAAATGACAAATAATGTAATGTGCGAGATAAGGGTTTGTGATGGGTGTCGTGGTTCTAAGCCTGACAGTAGAGTGGGGGGTAGGTATGGAGAGGCAAGGTCCTAGCTATGGAGAGGTTGTAAACACAAGGGATGTACGAGTTCAGGCCCTTCTCGGAAGAAGTAATAGCCCTACGTCTCGGAGCCCGGAGGCGGTCGAGTGGATTATGAGTATATGAGTTACAAGGTGCCGAACCCTTCTACCTGTGGAGGGGGGTGGCTTATATAGAGTGCGCCAAGACCCCAGCCAGCCCACGTAGGAGAGGGTTTAAGGTGAGTTAAGTCTGGGGCGTTACTGGAAACGCCCCACATAAAGTGTCTTTACTATCATAAAGCCTACTTAATTACAGGCCGTTGCAGTGCAGAGTGCCTCTTGACCTCCTGGTGGTCGAGTGAGTCTTCGTGGTCGAGTCCTTCAAGTCAGTCGAGTGAGTCCCTCGTTGGTCGACTGGAAGGCGACCTCTTCTAAGGGTGTCCTTGGGTAAGGTACTTAGATTAGGTTCATGACCCTACCCTAGGTACATGACCCCATCATTAGCCCCCGAATGGATTGAGGCTTCGAGTGAGGAAGGAGTTGATGTCGTTTCCGATTAACCTTTGCACTCTGGTCGTGCGTTGTTCTGGACCAAAGAATCTCTTCGTCGATGGTGAGCAACTTGTCTTCAGTCGACTCGATCCATTCTCTTCTTTCGTCGAGTGATCTTTCGGGCTTCGACGATTCCCGAGCGACGGATCGCGGGAAACCCCGCGTCTGACAGACTGATCCGCCGTTCGCGGATTCCGCGGGATGCGAAATTTGGGGACGCGCGCGAAGTGGAGCGGACCGCGGCGTTCGGATGGGACGGGACATAGACGCCTCGATCTCCGCGCCGCTTTCTTCGCCACGTATCCCGTCTGCATAATTGTTCCTGGATATGATTAGATCGACCGGGCCCACCTGTCATCCACTCGGAAGGGACCTTATAAATGCGCCCGGCAAGGATTTCTGTACTGTGCCTCAACATTCTCTCTCTCTCTGCTCCCTTCGTCCCCGTCCAGCGCGCTCGCTCTCGCCCCCGCACAACTTCCCTTCGCGCATCTCGCCGGCAACCATGGCCAAGGAGAAGACGGCGGCGCTGGAATGTGCGAAGAAGGCGTCGGCGTCGGAGAAGGCAAAGGGGAGATCTACCAGCCGCGGCGGGTCCTCGTCCAGATCCCGCCTGCCGAAGGGCTGGGTCCAAGGAGACTGGATCCAGTCGACCATCACAGAGAAAGACCTCCTCGACATGGCCAACGAGGGCTTGATCCCTCATGGAGCTGCGAGGCTTCCGGGGAAGGAGTGGCAGCCCCAGCCAGAAGAGGGTGAGTGTGTGCTCTTGGCCACCCATGTTGATCATGGATTTTCTTTGCCGCCGAGTATTTTCTTCCGTGGCTTCTTGAACTTCTTCAGAGCGCAGCTCCACCACTTTACCCCAAATTCTATTGCCTATCTTGCCGCGTTCGTGTCCATGTGTGAGGGTTTCCTGGGCTGTCGACCGCACTGGGGTTTGTTCAAGCATATATTCACGTGTCGCTCTCAGACCGTGAAGAAGGCGAGCCCAGGTGATGAGAGAACCCGAGTCGTCCAAATGTGTGGGGGTCTGGGGATCCAGGTGAGGAATAAGAGCACCTTCCCGCCCATGACCTTTCCCGAGTCAGTCAGAGGCTGGCAGTCGACTTGGTTCTACTGCCAGGACCAGTCGACGCCGGGGCAGTCGAGTGGACTCCCTCAGTTTACCATGGACCGAGTGAACAAGCCCTCCTCTCTGAAGCTGATTCCGGAGGAGAAAGCTGACGTGAAGATGTTGATGGAGCGCGTGGTGCAGTTGGTTCGGGAGGGAGTGACGGGCATGGATCTCCTGGAGGTCTTCCTTAGGCGTCGCATCCAGCCCCTTCAGTTCCGGAGCCACTGCATGTGGTTGTACTGTGGGACTGAAGACGAGACTAGAGTCCATCCAGAAGCAGTCGACGACGTCACTCTGGAAATATGGATGGTAGCCGTTACCGGAAACAAGGATAACCCACGCGGAGCCAGAAGGATTCCTCCACTCGACCACAACAGCGATCCAAACAAGGTACGTTTGCTCTGCTCTCCACTGTGTTCTTGTTCACATTCATTTCTGTTTATCCTGTCGACTGGTCGATTGATCCTTGTCTTGAAATCTGCTAGGCCCTCACCGAGCTGTACTCGATGCCCAATGGGGCACAAGCTCCGACTGAGGAGGGTGAGGCAAGTGGGGGCGAGAGCCAGGAAGAGGAGGAATGGGACTCGGACGTTGCAGAGGATGAAGACGACGATGATGATGATGACGGTGATGAAGATGACGTTGAGGACGAGGAAGAAGAGGAGGAGGAGGTCGTACCACCGCGCTCAGAAAGGCGGTCGAAGCTTGTCCACGACCCTTCGACTGAACGTGGCAAGGGGGTTGCGACCGTTGTTCAGTCGACCAAGCGCCCTCGGACCACCTCTCCGGTGCCGACTGAAAAGGCGCCGAAGCAGCCCAGGGCGGCCCCGTCGAAGACGATTAAGCTCCTACCGAAGATGAAGGTGTCCATCCCCACCATATCAGGGTAATCGTGCTGCTTGAATCTTCTTATTTTGTGTGAACTTTGTCTCTGGTCGACGCTGAAGTTAGTCGACTGATCCTTTGGAGTTGCAGTGCTGCTACTTCTGAAACCTTAGCCCGGGCTGATGACCATGAGATGGAGGACGCAGCAACTTCAAAACCAGGTACTGTATTCTTAACGCCGTTCTTAGTTGACTGACTCGCGATCTCTGATCCTGATTCTTCTCCGTAGCTCCACCCAATGCTGTTATCAATCTCCCTGATGATGATGAGGATGAAGAACCACTGAAGCGCAGGAGGAGTAGGAAAGCGTCCGCCAGTAAGGTGCCCCAGGATGTGACGGCGCCTGAGATTCTGATTGCGGAGGAAGAGAACACCACTCGACACACGGTGTCCTTCGCAGATCCATTGACGAGTGCTCAGCAGCCCTCCCTCTTCACGACGCACCACGTCCCAGAGGACTAAGCTGGCGCGGCGAAGGAAGCCATACGCCAGGCGGGAATCATGATGGAGCAGTTGAAGACCATCCGGGACGCGAGCCAGGCAGCTTATGACGCCAGTTCTGCCCTCCAAAGCAATGTTCAGGTCAGTCGACCACCGTTTGTTCTGTTGGATATGCTACCAAAAACTTTTCCTTTCCGGAATTTATAGTAGTCACCCACTGGGTGTGTCGATTAAACTCCGTGTTAGCGGGGGCACACTGAGTGCACCCGCTGGGTGTAGTCCCCAAGGCTAAGGTCGACTGCTGGCAGTCGGCCTTAGGCTTTATGATGTCAATCTTTCTGTCAGTCGACTATGTCAACTGGATTTCACAAACCGGTGGGGGCACGCTGAGTGCACCCACGGGGTGTAGTCCCCGAGACTGTGGTCGACTGCTTGCAGTTGATTACAGTCTTGAAGAATACATCTCTCTTTTTTTTTTGAGGTCGACTGGTCGACTTTGTCTTCAACAGAATTAGTGGGGGCATGCTGAGTGCACCCACTGGGTGTAGTCCCCGAGACTACGGTCGAATGCTTGTATTCGGCTGTAGTCTTAGAAACGTGTGTTTTTTCCTTTTTCACTCGGAAGTGAATTATATTTGACATTTAGTCGATTGGTTCTTCGCAGAACTCTTGTGATCTTGTGGCTCGCTACTCCGAGCTGGAAAACAAGCACACTCAACTCGAGCTGAGCTTGAAGCTGGTTCAGGAGAAGCTGACAAAGGCAAAGGAGGAGACCGAAGGTATGTTTGGTGAGATCCTGACGACTGTTTTTCCCCTTGCTTGTTTCAAAATCTGATCTTGCTGTAACTTGCAGGTAAGGTAAGGGAGGCCCAACAGAAGAAAGACCTCGAACTAGCTGAGAAGATCAAGCTTGCTGACGAGAAGTTAGCTTCAGTCACCAAGCTTGAACAAGACAATACCAATCTGAAAGCTGCTCTTGGGATCGCCAACAAGGAGGTCAGTCGACTAAAAACTGATAAAGCTGCCCTGACCGACCAAGTCAGTAAGTTGACTGGGAAGAAAAATGATCTGAAGGCCTTCCTGAGTGGTCTTGCCAAGAAGCTGTTTCTTATGCTTGAAGGTAAACCTCTATGCTCGGCAAACATTTCCAATTGTGGTTTTTCCATTCGACCATCCCCTTGACTTAGTGATCATCCTTGCAGAATTTTGTCAAAACTTTGAAGAAGAAACTAGCCGGCTGGAGCCAAACCTCGACCCCGTCAATTCTCCGGTGAACGACGAAGTTGCCATGGATGTTTTCCGACTGGAGTCTCGTGTTGCAGCTGTCGTGGACTATCTCGCAAGACTGGAGGCCGCCACATCTCGCATCGACTCGACGCTCTGGCCTGAGGAGACACTTCAGAATGACCTTGAGTCGCTGATGGCCCGCTTGAACACGATCCCTGGTCGAGTGCAGGAATGGAAGAAGTCCTCGGCTCGGTGTGGTGCAGATGTTGCTCTGTGTCTGGCCCGAGTCCACTGTAAAGATGCGTGAGAAGAGAAGCTGGCGGCCCTTCGGGTGGCCAACACCAAGAAACACGACTTCAGGTCCTTTATGGAAACTTTCCTTGCAGCTGCCACTCGGATCGCCGACGGAATCGACCTTGATGAATTCGTTGCACCTTCCAGCCCTCCACAGGAGGGGTAAAAAACTTCTTCTGGCTCGACGCTTTAAATTTGCCTCGGTATGCCGAGTGGAATTGTAACCGATAAACCTTAACAGGCTTAACGCCTGAGCACTTTCGGTTCCTTTACATATCGATTCAAACTTGAATTTGGTGCTTGAATACGATTGCCTTTGGCTCGAAATGTCTTTTGCAGGTTCAAAGCAAGGCGCCTTTACTGCAATCGACTTATTCTTTAGTCCACTTAGGCGAGCACTGGGCTGCGGCTAAGCCTCCGAGTGGAAGCCCGGCTTACCACTCGGTAGGATTTCTATAACTTAGGCGAGCACCGGGCTGCTGCTAAGCCTCCGAGTGGGAGGTTTGCTCTTCACTCGGTAGGATTTTTATAACTTAGGCGAGTGCTTGGACTGCAGCTAAGCCTCCGAGTGAGAGGGTCGCTCTTCACTCGGTAGGATTTTTGTAACTTAGGCGAGCACAGGGCTGCAGCTAAGCCTCCGAGTGAGAGGGTTGCTCTTCACTCGGTAGGATTTTTATAACTTAGGCAAGTGCTTGGACTGCAGCTAAGCCTCCGAGTGAGAGGGTCGCTCTTCACTCGGTAGGATTTTTGTAACTTAGGCGAGCACAGGGCTGCAGCCAAGCCCCCGAGTGAGA
>NC_041392.1:448365785-448383201 GCF_002162155.2 Triticum dicoccoides | reverse complement strand
CTGGCTTACCGCTCGGTAGGATTTTTGATAACTTAGGCGAGTGCTTGGACTGCAGCTAAGCCCCCGAGTGAGAGGCTTGCTCTTCACTCGGTAGGATTTTGACAAACTTAGGCGAGTCCTTGGAATGCAGCTAAGCCTCCGAGTGGAAGTCTGGCTTACCGCTCGGTAGGATTTTTGATAACTTAGGCGAGTGCTTGGACTGCAGCTAAGCCCCCGAGTGAGAGGCTTGCTCTTCACTCGGTAGGATTTTGACAAACTTAGGCGAGTCCTTGGACTGCAGCTAAGCCTCCGAGTGGAAGTCTGGCTTACCGCTCGGTAGGATTTTTGATAACTTAGGCGAGTGCTTGGACTGCAGCTAAGCCCCCGAGTGAAAGTCTTGCTCGTCACTCGGTAGGATTTTTGTAACTTAGGCGAAACGGATTCGCAGCTAAGCCTCCGAGTGGGAGTCTGGCTCACCGCTCGGTAGGATTTTTACAAACTTAGGCGAAACGGATTCGCGGCTAAGTCACCCACTGGGTGTAATACCCAGTGGGTGTAAAAATAAAAAGTGACAGAAATTATGGAGGAACTATGACACTATTATTTTGAGGTCCATGAACTACAGAAGTACTTTATTGCAACTCATCCGAGTGATAAAACTTAAGTATAAAATGGGCGGAGTAGTTCCGCGTTCCAAGCCCGGGGCTCGTCGATATTATGCTCGACGTTGTAAAGACGGTACGCCCCATTGTGAAGAACCTTGGTGACGATGAAGGGACCTTCCCAAGAAGGAGCAAGCTTGTGTGGTTTGTGCTGATCCACTCGGAGAACTAAATCTCCTTCCTGGAAGGCTCGACCTCTCACATTTCTAGCGTGGAAACGACGCAAATCTTTTTGGTAGATGGTCGAACGGATCAGAGCCATCTCCCTTTCTTCCTCTAAAAGGTCGACTGCGTCCTGCCGCGCTTGTTCAGCCTCTGCTTCGTTGTAGATTTCAACTCGAGGAGCATTGTGGAGAAGATCACTCGGCAAGACTGCTTCAGCTCCGTAGACCAAGAAGAATGGAGTTCTTCCGGTCGACCGATTAGGTGTGGTCCGCAGCCCCCAAAGCACTGAGGGAAGTTCGTCGACCCAAGCTCCAGCCGCGTGTTTGAGATCACGCATCAGTCGGGGCTTCAATCCCTTAAGAATCAGTCCATTAGCTCGCTCCGCTTGTCCATTCGACTGCGGATGGGCGACTGAAGCGTAGTCGACCCGTGTGCCTTGGGAGTTGCAGAAATCTCTGAATTCCTCTGAGTCAAAGTTCGACCCATTATCTGTAATGATGCTGTGCGGGACTCCATATCTGAATATTAGTTCCCTGATGAAGCTAACAGCAGTACCGGTGTCAAGGTTCTTGATTGGTTTAGCCTCGATCCACTTGGTGAACTTGTCGACTGCCACCAGTACATGCGTGAAGCCACTTCGTCCTGTTCTCAAAGGACCGACCATGTCCAGTCCCCATACTGCGAAAGGCCAGACGAGTGGGATGGTCTTCAGAGCCGACGCAGGCTTGTGCGACATATTCGAGTAGAACTGACATCCCTCGCACTTATCTACTATTTCTTTTGCCATCTCATTCGCCTTTGGCCAGTAAAATCCGGCTCGGTATGCTTTGGCCACGATGGTCCGAGAGGACGCATGATGACCACAGGTCCCCGAGTGGATATCATTGAGGATGAGTCGACCTTCTTCTGGTGTTATGCACTTCTGGCCAACCCCAGTCGCGCTTTCTCTGTATAATTGTCCTTTGATTACGGTAAAGGCCTTAGATCGACGGACGATCTGTCGAGCCTCTTCCTCATCCTCCGGAAGCTCTTTTCTCAGGATATATGCGACATACGGAACTGTCCAGTCGGGAATGACCACCAAAACCTCCATGATCAAGTCGACCACCGCTGGGACTTCAACTTCAGTCGGATCTGTGGCACTCTTGGGCTGTGGAGTTTCTTCGGTGAAAGGATCTTCTTTGACTAACGGAGTGTGTATATGCTCCAAGAACACACCACTCGGAATGGCTTCTCTCTTGGAACCTATCTTTGCTAGATCATCAGCTGCTTGATTTTTCAGTCGGCGTATATGATGGAGCTCCAACCCCTCGAACTTCTTTTCCAGCTTCCTCACTGCACTGCAGTATCCAGTCATGGCTGGGCTTCTCACGTCCCACTCTTCCATCACCTGGTTGACCACTAAATCCGAGTCGCCATAGACCATCAGGCGACGGACGCCGAGTGAAATGGCCATGCGCAACCCATATAAAAGAGCCTCATATTCTGCCTCATTGTTGGAGGAATCAAAGTGAATCTGGAGCACATATCTGAGCTTATCTCCTCTGGGGGAAACCAGGACAACCCCAGCACCGGAACCATTCAACATCTTAGAGCCATCAAAGAACATGGTCCAATGCTCCTAGTGAACTTCAGTCGGCTGCTGTTGTTCAATCCACTCGGCGAGGAAATCTGCTATTGCCTGGGACTTTATGGCTTTCTTTGCCTCAAACTTGATATCAAGGGGAAGAAGTTCAATCGCCCATTTGGCCACTCGACCAGTTGCATCTCTGTTGTGCAAAATCTCTGATAGTGGAGCGTCGCTGACGACTGTGATGGAATGATCAGAAAAATAATGAGCAACCTTCTTTGTGGTCATGTATATTCCATACACAAGCTTCTGATAATGAGGATATCTCTGCTTGGATGGAGTCAAGACTTCAGACAAATAATACACTGGGCGCTGAACTTTGAGAGCTTTTCCTTCTTCTTCCCGCTCGACCGTAAGCACAGTACTGACGACTTGTCCTGTGGCTGCGATATAGAGCAACAGAGGCTCTTTGCTGATTAGAGCAGCAAGCACCGGCTGGGTGGAGAGCAGAGCTTTTAGCTCGGCAAACGCTGCATCAGCTTCTGGAGTCCACTCGAACTTGTCTGTCTTCTTCATCAGTCGGTAAAGAGGCAATGCCTTTTCACCGAGTCGTGAGATGAATCGACTTAATGCGGCCAAGCATCCAGTAAGCTTCTGGACATCGTGCACTCGCACAGGGCGTTTCATTCGGAGAATAGTGCCAATCTTCTCTGGGTTAGCGTCGATTCCTCGTTCGGAAACGAGAAAACCGAGTAACTTGCCACCAGGAACTCCAAATGTGCACTTTGATGGATTGAGCTTGATATCATATCTTCTGAGGTTGGCAAATGTTTCGGCGAGATCAGCGAGCAGGTCGGAACCTTTTCGTGACTTGACAACGATATCATCCATATATGCTTCCACATTCCGACTGATTTGAGTGAGTAGACACTTCTGAATCATTCGCATAAATGTGGCTCCGGCATTCTTGAGGCCGAATGGCATGGTGATATAGCAGAAGCACCCGAATGGAGTGATGAAAGCTGTTTTTACCTCGTCGGGTCCGTACAGACGGATCTGGTGGTACCCGGAGTAGGCATCTAAAAAAGATAGCCTCTCGCATCCCGCGGTCGAGTCAACAATTTGATCTATGCGAGGGAGAGGAAAATGATCTTTCGGGCAGGCCCGGTTGATGTGCTTGAAATCAATGCACATTCGGAGCGACTTGTCCTTCTTAGGAACCATGACGACATTAGCGAGCCACTCGGAGTGGTATATCTCTCGGATAAATCCGGCCGCCAACAGTCGAGCCACTTCTTCACCAATGGCTTTTCTCTTCTGGACGGCGGACCGCCGAAGATGCTCTTTGACTGGTTTTGCAGATGAGTCGACTCTTAGGCGATGCTCAGCCAGTCCCCTGGGAACACCTGGCATGTCAGCGGTCTTCCATGGAAAAATGTCCCAGTTCTCACGGAGGAACTGGATGAGCGCTTCTTCCTATTTTGGGTCGAGTGTTGTGGAGATGCGGGTCGGAGCTGCATCGGGGTCGGTCGGGTGAATGTGAACAGGCTTCGTCTCACCGGACGACTGGAATGCAGACTCTGTGGCGGGTTTCTTTGATCGCAGCAAGTCACTCGGATCTGCGTTTTGCTTGTATTCTTCGAACTCGACCGCTGTCACCTGGGAATCGGCAATCTTGGAGCCCTTCTGAAAGCACTCTTCTGCCTTTTTCCGATCACCGGTGACAGTGATCACTCCTTTGGGGCCGGGCATCTTCAATTTGAGGTACACGTAACATGGTCGAGCCATGAACCGTGCGTAAGCTGGTCTCCCCAAAATGGCATGATATGCACTCTGAAAATCCACGACCTCAAACGTCAACTTTTCTTTGCGAAAATGTTTCGAATCACCAAACACCACGTCCAAAGCTATTTGGCCGAGTGACTCGGCTTTCTTCCCTGGTATAACTCCATGAAAGCTCATGTTACTAGTGCTCAGTCGGGACATCGGAATGCCCATTCCTTTCAGTGTGTCTGCATACAACAAATTCAGCCCGCTTCCACCATCCATCAGCACTTTTGTCAGTCGAGTGCCTTCGACAACTGGATCGACCACCAAAGCTTGCCTCCCAGGGGTGGCAATATGAGTCGGGTGATCAGATTGGTCGAATGTGATGGGTATTTGAGACCATTTCAGATAATTTGCTTTTGCTGGGGCAACCATGTTCACCTCTCGGTTAATGACCTTCAGTCGACTCCTGCTTTCCACATCTGCAAAGATCATCAAAGTGGAGTTGATATGCGGATATCCTTCCTCACTGTCCTCCTTGTCTTCAGCCTTGTCCAACTCCTTCTCCTTGTCCTTAGACTGTTTTCCCTGAAACTGCTGGATCAGGAGTCGACATTGGTGAGTGGTGTGCTTCGGGTAAATGATATTCCCCTCTTCGTCTTTCTTCGTGTGCATGTGACATGGCATATCCATTACGTTGTTCCCTTCTTTATCCTTTACCTTCTTGGGGTTCCAGGATCCTTTTGGTTTCCCCTTAAACTTTCCCTGAGTCACGGCCAGAGCCTCTCCAGGAGCTGCCGGTTCAGCCTTCCGCTTCTGTTTCCGACTGGTGTTTCCTTTTTCCGACTGACTCGGCTTGTGCTTGCCGCTTCGGAGTCGGTCTTCTTCTTCGCCGTTGGCGTACTTGGTAGCAATCTCCATCATCTGACTCAAGGTCATGTCACCGGTTCGACCAAACTTCAAACTCAGTTCTCTGTTCTTGACGCCATCTTTGAAGGCGCAGACTGCCTGATGATCAGACACATTCTCCACAGTGTGGTGCAAAGTGATCCACCTCTGAATATACTCTCTGAGAGTCTCATTAGCCTTCTGCACGCAGACTTGCAACTCTGTCAATCCAGCTGGTCGCTTGCAAGTTCCTTCAAACGTTTTGATGAACACTCGGGACAGATCTTCCCAAGCGTAAATGCTGCTAGGAGGTAATTGAGTCAACCATGCCCTGGCAAAACCTTCCAGCATGAGGGGCAAATGCTTCATGGCCACCTCGTCGTTCCCACCACCAATCTGAACTGCCACTCGGTAGTCTTCAAGCCAAGTTTCAGGCTTAGACTCACCAGTGAACTTGCTGACTCCTGTTGCCAACCTGAAATTGGGAGGGATAACTGCGGCTCTGATAGCTCTGCTGAAACATTCAGGACCAGAAACATTCACTCGACTGCTTGTGGGCGCATCTCTGTCGAGTCCGCCCCGATGGGCTCTGTTCCGGTCGACCAAACCTTGCACGATAATGGATCGCGCGTCAAAGCCTGGTTCTCTGGGGTCGACTGGAACCCTTCGCCCTGTACTGTACTGACGCCTGTCATCTTGCCGCCGAGGAGCGTAAGACCCACCCCTCGGAGGGGAATTGGGCACTCGACGCCTATCATCTCGGTCGAGTCGGTCGCCATATTGATCTCGCCGATTCTCGCGCCCTTCACGCCGCGGAGGCGATCTGGGGCTGTGAGCCGACTGAACCGTATTCGCAGTGACGGATCGACTGTGAATTCTGTTGTGCGACTGAGACACGGCTGAATTCTGATCTCCTGCTGCCCGGAGCAGATCCCTGATCTGCAGCAAACCTCTGCCAGCTTCCGACTGCGAAGGCTGGATGGACTCTGCTATACGGGTCGCAGCTGCTAAATTCTGGATTGGGGTTCGATATACCTGAGTCGGCGGGAAGAGTTGACGTCGACTGGTGTCGGGAACTCGTTGCCGCGCGCGCTCGTCGAGTGCTCGCTGAAGATTCTCCAGTCGAGTGCGTTCGGCCAAATTGGCCAGACGTGCCTCCTCCAAGGCACGAGCTCGGGGGTTTCTCCTGCGATGGGAGTACGCAGGGCATCCACGTTCCTGCGGCGAAGTTCCTCTCTTTGCAGAGAGTCGAGTGGCTCGGGCTGGTACTCTTCGTGGCCTCGTGCGGGGTCGCCTCCGTCACCTGCTCCACCATCACGGGCGAAGCCAGGGGGACTGCGGGGCCCGTCGACCATCAAGATTTCCGCCGCTGGATCACTGCTACCGCACTCGGATGCAGTCTCTACGGAGCTAGTCGACAGATCGAACAAGCCGTAGAGAGATTCGTCGGGCTCGATTGCCGCAACTTGGGTGGTGGCCGATTGGCGAGCCACCGCGTGCCTCACCCATCGCTGAAGCCTCGACCGGCCCGAGCGCTTGCGCTGGCGGGAGACCGGGAGGGTGGACGATGGAGGAGCCGACCGATACGGGGTCGACGGTTGCCGCAGCAGAACGCCGCGGACACATGCGCGAAAATGCGTCGCACCGCGAACGGGGAGCGCATCAACGTCGAGTGGAGCCTCCTGGAGCCACGCGGAGTCGTCGGCGATGAAGGTGAGAGTGCCGAGACGGATCTCTCGACCCTCGACCAAAACTCCAGCAGACACCATGATGAAAGTACTCGGAAGAATCGCAACTTCTCCACAAAATCGCTAAAACACCTGCCCCACGGTGGGCGTCAACTGTCGTGGTTCTAAGCCTGACAGTAGAGTGGGGGGTAGGTATGGAGAGGCAAGGTCCTAGCTATGGAGAGGTTGTAAACACAAGGGATGTACGAGTTCAGGCCCTTCTCGGAAGAAGTAATAGCCCTACGTCTCGGAGCCCGGAGGCGGTCGAGTGGATTATGAGTATATGAGTTACAAGGTGCCGAACCCTTCTACCCGTGGAGGGGGGTGGCTTATATAGAGTGCGCCAGGACCCCAGCCAGCCCACGTAGGAGAGGGTTTAAGGTGAGTTAAGTCTGGGGCGTTACTGGAAACGCCCCACATAAAGTGTCTTTACTATCATAAAGCCTACTTAATTACAGGCCGTTGCAGTGCAGAGTGCCTCTTGACCTCCTGGTGGTCGAGTGAGTCTTCGTGGTCGAGTCCTTCAAGTCAGTCGAGTGAGTCCCTCGTTGGTCGACTGGAAGGCGACCTCTTCTAAGGGTGTCCTTGGGTAAGGTACTTAGATCAGGTTCATGACCCTACCCTAGGTACATGACCCCATCAATGGGTACTTGGTATGTTGACTTTTGCGTGGACTACCCGACAACGGCGCCAGAAATGGCTCGTTGTCGGGAGTCAAATCTTGACTTGACTTGGTGCGAATCTCCCCGGCAATGGTGCCAGAAATCCTTCTTGCTACCTCTTGAGAACTGCGTTGGTTTTCCCTTGAAGAGGAAAGGGTGATGCAGCAAAGTAGCGTAAGTATTTCCCTTAGTTTTTGAGAACCAAGGTATCAATCCAGTAGGAGGCTACGCGCGAGTCCCTCGCACCTACACAAAAAAAATAAATCCTCGCAACCAACGCGATAAGGGGTTGTCAATCCCTACACGGTCACTTACGAGAGTGAGATCTGATAGATATGATAAGATAATATTTTTGGTATTTTTATGGTAAAGATGCAAAGTAAAATAAAAGGAAATGAAAATAACTAAGTATTGGAAGATTAATATGATGGAAGATAGACCCGGGGGCCATAGGTTTCACTAGTGGCTTCTCTCGAGTGCATAAGTATTTTATGGTGGGTGAACAAATTACTGTTGAGCAATTGACAGAATTGAGCATAGTTATGAGAATATCTAGGTATGATCATGTATATAGGCATCACGTCCGAGACAAGTAGACCGACTCCTGCCTGCATCTACTACTATTACTCCACACATCGACCGCTATCCAGCATGAATCTAGAGTATTAAGTTCATAAGAACAGAGTAACGCTTTAAGCAAGATGACATGATGTAGAGGGATAAATTCATGCAATATGATAAAAAACCCATCTTGTTATCCTCGATGGCAACAATATAATACATGCCTTGCTGCCCCTACTGTCACTGGGAAAGGACATCGCAAGATTGAACCCAAAGCTAAGCACTTCTCCCATTGCAAGAAAGATCAATCTAGTAGGCCAAACCAAACTGTTAATTCAAAGAGACTTGCAAAGATAACCAATCATACATAAAAGAATTCAGAGAAGATTCAAATATTGTTCATAGATAAACTTGATCATAAACCCACAATTCATCGGTCTCAACAAACACACCGCAAAAGAAGATTACATCGAATAGATCTCCACGAGAGAGGGGGAGAACATTGTATTGAGATCCAAAAAGAGAGAAGAAGCCATCTAGCTAATAACTATGGACCCGAAGGTCTGAGGTAAACTACTTACACATCATCGGAGAGGCTATGGTGTTGATGTAGAAGCCCTCCGTGATCGATGCCCCCTCGGCGGAGCTCCGGAACAGGCCCCAAGATGGGATCTCATGGATACAGAAAGTTACGGCGGTGGAATTAGGGTTTTGGCTCCGTTTTTGATCGTTTGGGGGTATGTAGGTATATATAGGAGGAAGGAGTACGTCGGTGGAGCAACAGGCCCACGAGGGTGGAGGGCGCGCCTGGGGGGGGGGAGGCGCGCCCCCCTACCTCGTGGCTTCCCTGTTGGTTGCTTGACGTAGGGTCCAAGTCTCTTGGATCATGTTCGTTCCAAAAATCACGTTCCCAAAGATTTCATTCCGTTTGGACTCCGTTTGATATTCTTTTTCTGCAAAACTCTGAAATAGGCAAAAAACAACAATTCTGGGCTGGGCCTCCGGTTAATAGGTTAGTCCCAAAAATAATATAAAAGTGGATAATAAAGCCCATTAATGTCCAAAACAGAAGATAATATAGCATGGAGCAATCAAAAATTATAGATACGTTGGAGACATATCATGCTGCTCATAGAAGGTTCAATTCTATGTTCTATACGTGCTAGTATGCTTAGGTATCAGATGCATACCTTTTATGCCATGCTTACTATTTACTCATGGATAAGTCTAATCGGAAAAGTGCTAATATTTCCAACAATCCAAAAACCTTATTTTAGGCACTTTTCGATTCAAGGCTTTGCTGCTACTCTGAAACCGAAAAAGCTTACCAGGACGCATTTTAAGCGTTGGCAGACTAGGACCACCTTGTGGCTCACAACAATGAACGTGTTCTAGGTTGGTGGTGTGTCCCTCATAGAAATGATTGCTCCTAAACAGGAGAAGGCGTTTAGGGAGGCAACCACAATCTTTCTGGAAGCAGTTCTAAGTGTGATTGGAGACAAGTTGGTCGACGCCTATATTCATATGGTGGTTGCCAAAAACTTGTGGGATGCGCTCGAAGTCAAATTCGGCGCAACTGATGCTGGTAGTGAGCTGTATGCCATGGAGCAGTTCCATGATTACATGATGGTTGATAACCGTTCTGTATTGGACCAGGCTCATGAGATACAGTGCATTGCTAAGGAGCTGGAGCTCCTGAAGTATGAGTTATCGGACAAGTTTGTCGCGGGTTGCATTATTGCAAAACTCCCTCCTAGTTGGAGGAACTTTGCTACTTCTCTCAAGCACTTGAGACGTGAATTCTCTGTTGAGGATGTCATTGGTCATCTCAATGTTGAGCAGAACTCGAGAGCAAAGGACTCACACGTGAAAGGGGCAGAGGGTTCTTCTAGCGCCAATGTGGTGCAGAAGAACTTCCACAAGTTCAAGGGAAAGAACTCTATCCAGCAGAATACTACCTTTAAGAAGAAAGGTAAGAAGAAAGACAAAAAGAGAGATGGCTGCTTTACTTGTGGTTCAGATGAACATTGGGTAAACAAGTGCCCAAACAAGTAAAAGAAGCCATCACAGGACTCCAAGTCTGTGAATGTCACTCTGAGCAACAATGATGCGGCATCTGGGTATGGTAATCTGTTTACCATACTTTTAGTCTGTCAGTCCACCGATTGGTGGATTGACACTGGGGCCAATATTCATGTGTGTGCTGATGTGTCTTTGTTTTCTTCCTACCAGGTCGCACGAGATTGTTTCTTCCTGATGGAGAATGGCTCGCATGCTTCTGTTCATGGTGTTGGCACGGTAGATCTGAAGTTTACTTCGGGAAAGATCGTGCAACTGAAGAACGTGCAACATGTCCCCGCCATAAAGAAGAATCTCGTTAGTGGCTCCCTTCTATGTAAAGAAGGGTTTAAGTTCGTATTTGAGTCTAACTAAGTAGTCGTATCTCGGTATGGACTATTTGTTGGAAAAGGATATGATTGTGGTGGTTTGTTCCGCCTTTCCCTGGAGGATTTCTGTAATAAAGTCGTGAACCAAATTCATTCTAATGTGAACGAATCTAAGGTTTGGCATTCACGTCTTTGTCACATAAATTTCGGTTGTATGACACGGCTAGCTAAGATGGATTTAATCCCGAGTTTCACTTTAGCCAAAGGCTCTAAGTGCCATGCGTGTGTGCAAGCTAAGCAACCTCGTAAGCCTCACAAGCCTGCGAAGGAGAGACACTTGGCACCTCTAGAGCTCATACATTCAGATCTCTGTGAGATGAATGGTGTGTTGACTAAAGGTGAAAAAAAATACTTCATGACTCTGATCGATGATTCCACTAGATTCTGCTATGTGTATTTGTTAAATACTAAGGATGAGGCTCTACACTACTTTAAAGTCTATAAGGCTGAAGTTGAGAACCAACTTGAGAAGAAAATAAAACGAGTCCGGTCTGATTGTGGTGGAGAGTACTTTTCTAATGAGTATGATTTATTCTGTGCGGAACATGGTATTATTCATGAGAGGACGCCTTCCTACTCACCCCAGTCAAACGGGGTTGCCGAACGGAAAAACCGTACTCTAACTGATTTGGTTAATGCCATGTTAGATACATCGGGTTTATCCAAGGCATGGTGGGGGAGGCTGCATTGACATCTTGTCATGTCCTGAATAAAGTTCCCACAAAGGATAATGAGACTACTCCCTATGAGCAATGGGAAAAGAAAAGAACTACACTCTCTTAGTTGCGCACTTGGGGCTGTTTGGCGAAAGTCAACGTGCCGATAATCAAAAAGCACAAGATGGGACCAAAGACTGTGGACTGTGTTTTTCTTGGCTATGCCAAGCATAGCACTGGCTATAGATTTCTAGTGGTGAAATCTGAGGTACCTGATCAGAAGGTCGGTACAATTATAGAGTCTAGGGATGCTACATTCTTTGAGGATATTTTCCCCATGAGAGATATGCAAAGCAAGTCTAGACTGGAATCTGATGAGACTCCTGAACCTGCTATTCTGATGGAATATTATGAACATAAAAGTGATAAGAGTTCCATGGAGGATGACGAGGAAGCTCCTGTTAGGAGCAAGAGACAGAGGACTGCAAAGTCCTTTGGTGATGATTTCCTCGTGTACCTCGTGGATGATGATACTCTCAGCTCCATTTCCGAAGCTTATGCATCTCCGGATGCTGACTACTGGAAGGATGCGGTCCGTAGTGAGATGGATTCCATCTTGGCTAACGAGACATGGGAGATCACTGATCGTCCTTATGGTTGTCGACCATTAGGATGTAAGTGGGTGTTCAAAAAGAAGCTTAGGCCTGATGGTACTGTTGAGAAGTACAAGGCTAGGCTTGTGCCAAGGGTTATACCTAGAAAGAATAAGAGGATTTCTTTGACACTTATTCACCTGTGGCTAGACTGACAACCATTCGAGTGTTACTCGCCTTGGCTGCTTTGCATGGTCTTCTCATTCATCAGATGGACGTTAAGACGGCTTTCCTTAACGGAGAGCTAGACGAGGAAATTTACATGCAACAGCCGGATGGCTTTGTAGTAAATGGTCAGAAAAGAAAGGTGTGTAAGCTAGTGAAATCTCTGTATGGCCTGAAACAAGCACCTAAGCAATGGCATGAGAAGTTCAACACTACTCTGACATCCGCTGGCTTTGTTGTGAACGAAGCTGACAAATGTGTATACTATCGCTATGGTGGGGGCGAATGAGTTATACTGTGTCTGTATGTCGACGATATACTGATATTTGGGACCCACCTCAAGGTCATTGAGGAGGTCAAGTCTTTTCTATCTCACAAATTTGAGATGAAGGACCTGGGTGTGGCTGATGTTGTCCTGAACATCAAGCTACTGAGAAATTCTGAGAGTGGAATTACACTTTTGCAATCCCACTATGTTGAGAAGATTTTGAGCCATTTTGGATATTCGGACTGCAAACCTTCTGCAACACCATATGATCCTAGCGTGCGGATTCGAAAGTTCGAAGGCACGGTTGTAGATCAATTTGAGATATTCTCGAGTGGTTAGTTCATTGATGTACCTAGCATGTGCTACTCGTCCTGACATCTCATCTGCTGTGTGCAAACTGAGTCGTTTCGTTTCCAATCCGGGAGATGTGCATTGGCATGCTGTTGAGCGAGTGATGCGTTATTTGCAAGGTACTGCGAACTATGCAATTCACTATTCTGGGTACCCGACGGTACTTGAGGGGTATAGTGATTCGAATTGGATATCTGATGCTGATGAGATGAAAGCTACAAGTGGACATGTCTTCACACTTGGTGGTGGTGCTGTTTTCTGGAAGTCTTGCAAGCAGACGATCTTAACCAAATCGACTATCGAAGCATAACTCACAGCATTAGACACATCATGCGTCGAAGCAGAATGGCTTCGAGAGCTTTTGATGGATTTGCCGGTGGTTGATAAACCAGTGCCGGCTGTCCTTATGAACTGTGACAATCAAACAATGATTGCCAAGGCTAAGAGTTCAAAGGACAACATGAAATCCACAAAGCACATAAGAAGAAGATTGAAATCTGTTAGAAAATCAAGAAACTCCGGAGTAATAGCATTGTATTATATCCAGAAGGCCAAGAATCTGGCAGACCCTTTTACGAAAGGGCTATCACGGATTGCGATAGAAAATGCATCGAGGGAGATGGGTATGAGACCCACGTAAGTTGCCATGGGGGTACCCAACCTATGTGATCGGAGATCCCGTGAATTGGGACCTGGGAAAACAATCCAGCGGTCAACTGAGGAGAGTATCCTTAATAAACCCACTCCGTTGAAGATGCAGTAATACTCTCAATTCTGTAAGGCAGGCTGACTTTTGTCTTAATGTGTTCCAAAACTTATGTAAGCAAGATGCTAACCTACAGAGCATTCTTTGGAGGAACACACCTATGTGAGCCCGACTGCTGGTCACAGTCTATGAGATTGGGTAATCTCTAGTAAACTCGTGAGAAGGTACGGAGTATGACTAATAAGCTCCACCCATGGGGTTTAGCCTATGATAGCCATGTATCAGCTGACAATAGGCGAAACTTCTGCACGCCAAACTGACAATTCAAAGCATAGTCTATTGTTGAGTTGTGAAGAAGTCTAGTCCTGTTGCTCTAGGTGGAAGTTCAACTTAATAGTCTCCACTGAAAATTCTGGTATATCAAACATTGTTTGAAACAGTTGACAAACTTATGTGCCTCGAGATCTGGCGGGGGATTGTTGGATTATGGATGGGCTTAGGCCCATATAAGACACTAATCCCTGGTTAATTTTGAGGCCCATGTATGAGATGGCAGGTGGTGGAAAGTTTAGTCCCACCTTGCTAGTTGATGAGAGTTGAGACCCCTTTATAAGGGTTGCTCTACCACTTGCCATTGGGAGCTTGGGAATAGGAGTGGTACACGCGCGCTCCTCCTCCGCCGACCGCCTCGCCTGAACACGACACGACACGACACGCGCGCGGGTTGCGGGAATGAGCCGAGCCGAAGCTTATTTTTGCCGCTCAAGAACGAGTTAATTAATCATGTATTAATTAACGAGTTGCTAACATGTGGCTGCCACTGTCCAAGACGTTGGACCGTGGGCTGACTTGCGTTGCCGTCGACTCCCTTGCCGGGAGTGCGACCCTTGCCGGGAACAACGACTCCCTTGCCAGGAGTGGGCCGACTCGGTCGTGGGCCTCGGCAAGGCCCACGACTTTCTTCCTTACGGACTATATAAGAAGGCTCTGGCCAGTAAAGTAACCTAGTTCGGTTCACTCACTCCCTCTCGCTTGACCTAGCCGCCATCTACTGTTCCTCACTCTGTGCTGCCTCCGGCGGTCCCATCCCGATGACCGCGTGCACGGCTGGTCGGGAGAGCAGGTGCCTCCGGAACCCTGTCGTTCGAGATCCTGCCCGGAAGAACGGCAATAAGCTTTTTGGGGAGCGTCTCGACGCGACTACTTCCTATCCGTCCCCAACTCTGTTTGCCTCTGCTTCCACTATAATCCCGGGGAGACCATTTATGTTGCACGTTCGCAATACGCGAAGGAACCAGTCCTTGCAAAAGAAAAGAAGTGGAGAAACCAGAACTGCGTGCACACCTCTCCTGCCAGGAAGGTCCGGAGCGCCCCCCAAGAATACGATTGAATTGTTCAATTGAGTTGAAAATGATATTGTCTCAGGAGCAAGTTGTTAAGTAGAATAATACAAGTGCACTTGGAAGCATACAACATGCACGTGAGTTCCACGTCGAAGAGAGGAAGAGATCCTGTTTTCTTTACGGAGTTCTGTCTGGTTGGTGGCCAATTGGTGGTGTTCCATCCATGCTGTTTTCTTTTTGAGGCAATTCCATCCATGCTGTTGAAATTGCCAGAATGCAAGTTTCAGCCTCGGTTCAGGTGGCCCCGACTTTCCTGGGCCCGGGTAACATTTCCTATTTCTTTTGAAGTCGGCCCACTCTGACCCAGAGCCTTAAAATCTCAAATAACAGAAATACATTATTCTGTTTCTTTTCATCCCGAAAAATAATACGTATACAATACTATTTAGTCATGTGATTTTTTGTATATATAAATTACTCGTGGTTTCTTTTCTAGGCCTTGGGTTGGGCCGGGCTTTGGATGGGCCATGTCCTGCATGCTTATGCTTTGGCTGGCCTTGATTCACTAGGGTTTGTACTGATCCCTCAAAAAAAAAACTAGGGTTTGTACTGTAACTGTAGAAGCCTAGCCCTAGTGTTATCCATGGGCTATCTTCAACGTTCAAAACCTGAACTGCCGGCGCTGTAAAGATGAATACATCTGGCTCTTCTTCCTGTGAACAGTCAAAAAGAAGCAGGCATCCATTATTCCGTCATCATCTTTTCGCTGCACAGTAGTTTCAGGTTTTCAACTGAAGAATCAGAGCCCCAAGTGCAAAGTCGACTCAGCATGTCGATCGGTAAGCCGGCCGAAAAGAAATTTCCGAAAAGGATAAAACAAAAAGGAGAGGGGGAGAGAGAGAGAGAGAGAAAATTCCTGGACATAATGCTTTTTTGCATTCCTTTTTCTTAAGAGCACATCATAGGCTAGCACATAGCCAGCATATTTACATTTTCAGAAAGAAGCACAAACATGGCACATTTCAGAGATCCATTTTTTTTTCTTTTTCTCCTTCTCTTCCATTGCCTCTTTTCCTACTGTTTCTCTTGTTTATATCAAGCTTCAAAACACACTTGATTTTAACATTTATCTGACGATGACGACGACGATGATGACGATGATACAGATTCACCAAGGGCATGCATCATTAACCAGACCCTTGGGGATAAAACCAAGAATTCCTTCTTGGTCATCTTTTCCATGAGGTGACACCGACCGCCACATTGCTGACCTGAACCAGACGCAGACAAATTCAGTAAATTACATAGATAATTTCTTTGCCATAACTAGCGATGAAAATAGAGGGTTTTGGTAGAGTGTTAGCTAGAGATGAGGCTGGTTACCAGTTTGCCCTTGTCGTTCATTGTCCTGGGATTCTCCACGAGAACTGTCTGAGGCCGGGCATGGGCATCCTGCAAGTAGCACGAACAAAGTTTAGCTAGAGAATAAAGCCGGCTGGCGCCGCCATCAACCTTTGACAATAAGATTCAGATTGTTTGGCCGATGATCGATTCCAATGGACCACTGGTACGTATGTAATTTTCAGACAGTTTGATAACACGGATGGTTCAGAGAATTTGATAACACGAATGGTCCAGAGAATTTGATAACACGAATGGTCCAGAGAATTTGAATGCTAGTCTGTGGTACGTACTCCTACGTAGCTAATCGTCTACTATTATTCTCAGGTACTTGCCTATCTGAGCAGTGGGAACTGATTCCATGACGAAGCCATGGAGCAATCTGAACCTACCATAGTGGTGATCTTTTCAAGAAATTTTGATGCAACAGGAGAGGGTGATCGCACAATGCATGGCCCCATGTAGCTTTGGACCACACAAATATCTCCCTAAACTGATTCTTTGTGCGGGAAACCGTGCCGACTAGTAGCTACAACGTTGCGTTCGAAAATATCACGTCGCATTCTAGACATGCATAGACATAGCCTCTAAGAGAAGTTTGTTTTCAAAGATCATGTCACTGATTACAGAAGGCATGGTACGATTTAGCTCTGCTTAC
Source organism: Triticum dicoccoides (assembly GCF_002162155.2). Classification (NCBI taxonomy): domain Eukaryota; kingdom Viridiplantae; phylum Streptophyta; class Magnoliopsida; order Poales; family Poaceae; genus Triticum; species Triticum dicoccoides. The sequence goes on along the minus strand of NC_041392.1, from coordinate 448,366,572 downwards.
CGGAGGAGCTGAGGAGCCCTGGGTTCTGACAGGGTTGACGTGCTGGCAGTTGGCGCACCCCACGGTGGAGGCCCCCGGCGGATACATGAGCGTTGTCCGGCACCGGCCGCATGTCAGGTGGGCGATTTGGCTCGCTGCGAATTCACAGACGAATACCAATGTCAGTTCAGTTGAATGCAACAAGCAGCTAGCTAGTTAGGTGAATGCAACTCCATTGCAGCAGCAACACCAACACAGCTGGTGCGTGTGAGTTGCAGAAATGGCAGGGTCTATATATATATATATATATATGTATGGGAAAGTACCTGATCTGGTGGAGTTGACCCTGTTGCACCCGGAGCAGCGTACGTTGGCGGCGCCGCGGTTGTACAGCACCAGGCTGAAGCAGCCGTTGCAGATGAGCTCCGACATGGTCGCTGTCTCCGTTTGGTAGTTGACCGACGAGGTGCACCTAGGCATGCCTGCAGATTACATCCGTCGTTGTTAACGACACACACACATACACACATTGATTCTGCTTACGTAGGAGTATATATATATGCAAATATGCAATGCATGCTCGATCAGTACAACTATATATGTAGCCATGCATGCATCAAGAAAAGAGCCGCAGAAGGCTATAGATAAATTTTGCAGAAAGAAGCACTCCTATTTTTTGTCCTGGCAGCTACATGCGTACATCATATCGATCTAGGAGGATCGACAGCATTGAGACATACCAAGCAAAGAACCCAACAAGCGGCTTGCTCCGATCGCCGAAGCGCTGAGAGAGAGGTGCGTGGGTGAG
>NC_041392.1:448276709-448365361 GCF_002162155.2 Triticum dicoccoides | reverse complement strand
GGGGCGTGCAATTTATGGGCGAGGGATGGCGGGGTGATGGATGGATTTGCTGGCTAGGATATATTCGCGGAATCCGAGAAACCGCCGGGCCGGGTCGGCGACGATGGTGGAAGGGATGGATGCCTTTCGGATATGGCCGAATTGCTGTCTCTGCCCCTCCTCCAATTCCATACTGAGAGAGAGAGAGAGAGAGAGAGAGAGAGAGAGAGAGAGAGAGAGAGAGAGAGAGAGAGAGAGAGATTGCTTTGGTTCGTTTCTCTCCCTATCGTCGAATCTTTCCTTTCTCACTCCTACGCGACGCGCCAATAATTCATTCGTCGTTCATTCCTCCCGCCCGCGTCCAGCTCTAGCTTGGTTTCCTTTCTTTCCGTTTCCTTTAGCTTACATAATTATTAATCTCCTATGCTAGTTTGATTCGATGCTCCATCCTTTGGTCTTCAATTGAGTCCGCTGCGTTTGAGTTCCGCTTGGCCGCGCGCACCCCCTCCAAGTCCCAACTAACTAATCAACTTCCCAGCTGAATTCATTATTGTTACTCCTACTGTTGTCAGTTAGAGCACTCTAGCCGCTCCCCTAAAACCGGTTAGAGAAAAAAAATCGGTTTTTCTCCTGTAACTGACACCTAGCCGAAGCCCAGAAATATTTTAGAGTTAATTTTTTACTTGACAGCGTGTTTGGTTGGGGGGAATTAAAGACAGGGAATGGGAGTTTAAGATAAGTGACACTTTAAATTCTTTGATTGATTCAGGGACATGGGAATTAAGAAGGGAAGGGGAAGGGGAATTAAGAGGCCCAACTCCTTCAAATCTCTTCCCTAGGGGGGCCCTGGTAATTTAACCGGGGATTGGGAATTGACAGAGAAAAAACGTTTTGTTAGTTGGGACGTGGTGAGGGGTGGCGTTTTCACGTTGAAAGTTGGTTATTTCTCTGCCTAATCCCACCAACTAAATAGGAGCAGTTAATTATCTCTTAAATTCCCACCTTTAATTGCCTCCACATGCCAAACAGAGGAATGGGACTTTAAATCAACTTCCCATGTATAATCCCTTGGCAAATTCCCATCGCTAAACTTTCATGCCCTCTCCCTCTCGTTACCAAACACGCTGTGAGTGTCATCCAACTCTTATATTCACTCCTCACGGCTACGGAGTAAAATTCAACCGTGCCTCTCCACATCTCCTCCACCCAATCCCAACCGCCCAATCTACGTCGGTGAGTCCCGCACCCACTCCGGCACCGATAATGGCCCGATGCTGCTGCCGCCGCTCCCCACCGCCCATCCGCAGCACATATCCGCGCCACCACAAGTGGTCCCGAGGCCGTGGCCGTGCCGCCGCTTCTTCCTCCCGCGGACGCCTGCGCCGCTTCTCCGAGCTCCTGCCATCGTCGCTGCCACAGAGTTAGTACATCGGCGTGCGACAGCGGAATTGAGTGTCGGTGGCCAAGATAACAGGTCGACACACCCACAAGAAAATCTGGATTGAACCTCCCATTCCGCCGAACTAGAGGCACGAACATACGATATCATGTCCGTCCGCCTGCTCGGCGCCGACGACCACCAGGATCGACTTTCCTTTTAAAGAGATGATGCGGCTGGAGCCCGTTGACCCGCGGTGGTCTCCGCGCGGGAGAGGAGGAAGGACCAGGAGGCTCGGGTGAGCATCATGGCAGAGGCCGCGATAAGGCGTACATGGCAGAGCTCTGCTGCCGCTACCCGGAGCAAGTCGAGGCAGAGCACCGCTTTTACGAGATGTTAGCGGCTAGGGGGGCAGGCGTTACCATTCTGTCAAACGACAACGAAGACGGCGACGACAACGATAGGGGCGAGGATGGAGGCGACAATGGCCAAGGCCCCGATCCTATGATGAGTGGGCTGACCAGAGGCGATTGGAAGAAGCTCCGAAAAGATGGATAGGGATTACTAAGTTTCGATTAGTTTAGTCTAAGTTTTGGCTAAGTTCATCTAAATGTCAATGTAAAATATTATATATGAATTGACACCGAATTTGGTTTTAGTAGGTTTTATATATACTTGTTTGAATCAAATTTGTGTTTGTGTGCACCGAATTTGTGCTTGTGGCACTCAATTCTTTTTTACTCAGCCAAGTTTAGAGGATCCGCTAGAAACGACCAAATTTTAGAGGAGTAAAAATACTCCACTAAAGGATACTCGGCCGTTTACTTCTCTAAATTTTAGGGGATCAACTAGAGTTGTTCTTAGTATAGTTAGCGCTGACGCGAGTGGTTTTCAGATGTGCCATACGATGCAACTTGCACTCATAAAAAAGACAAACAAAGACACGTTTGGGAGGATTTTTGGCTTGCTTGACATGGTGAAGGAGTTAGAATAGCGAACCACATTGCACTTAATGAAAACAAAAAAGAATACCACTAGCGACCGTGCACCCCATGGACAGGATTAGCCTCTGCGTTGCCTCAACGACGAGTAAGGCACACACCCTTCCAATTGGCGAGCAACACACGAAGGTCACCTTACCGCTGCCATCTTCAAAGTACGTGTGGGCTTCCGTTGGCTCATTCAGGCGACGGCAAGGAGCGTGAAGGAAGGAAGGAAGACGTTGTTGTGGTTGGGGTTTGTCGTCGCCCGAGTCGTCCAAGGGGAGCAACACGGGGTATCGAGGCATTTTTTTTCTTTGATTGATTATCTTTCGTAAAAGCCATTTCTCTCATCAAAAAATATATATGCGGCTTACTCTGGCTTGTAATGTAGTTTGAACCTATCTTCTTTGAATGAAAATGCGCGCAACTCTCATATGTATTCTTGAAAATTCATGTCTTCTCTGATCTGACGACCTTAACTCCGGCCTTTCTAGATGATTTCATGTCGATGCTAGTTCGATCTGCATATGCAAAGCGGAAGCCCCTCTCGAAAATAAAAAATGCAATTTCGGATGAAAGAATCATGATTAACCTATCTAAATTATCATCCATGAGAATCTACGAAAAGAGGGAAAATATGTGAACAATAATGGCAGCATTAGTAAAGCAAGTAACGGACACACGCTTGTTTGAGATTCTAGATGGGGATGGAGGGTGATGGCAGGATGGAAGATGCATCAATGCTGCACCAAAAATCAGTGGCCACGTAGCTGTTTGCAAGCCAATCGCGTAGTGCCCTTTTGGCTTTCAAGGTCGGTAATGACACGTCGGCGTTTGCTGGTCGTGTCAAATCAGCTAGCACGATGTCAAAGTCCACGTGGATGGCTGATATTGCATCCAAGGGCCATGCTGCACGACCAGAGGCATCCCCATCCGTCGCCAATCATGCGCTGATGCATCTTGGAAAAAGCATGAGCTCGAAGTCAAAATTGAACAGGACATCGTGGTTCACAAGGGACCATTCCCCATCTTTTTCCTGCACTCCCGCGTTTTCCTGGTTTCTACGGACTGTTCAAATCGGTTTTGATAGCAGCCTAGGATGTTTTCCTTCTGGCTAGCAGTATTTTTTTCTGCCTGATATTATATTTTCATGAAATGTTGCTCCGGTGAGAGGCCGATAATAACAAAATTTATTTGGGCAGTCAATTTCCTTTGGCACAGGCATTGCTGTTACGGTTTGCTTATAATTAGAAGTTAGCGTGGAGTAGGGGTTTAAATCTCTGTGTGACTATGTCCCCTCCGGCTTAAGAGGATGGCAGAGGGATAAGACGATGAGGGCATCTTCAACGTGGACCCTGGCCGGCTTTGACGAGGGAGGGACGGGCTTTATTTATAAAGTCGGGCTCTGGCTTTTTCTCTAAAAAAGAGGCGATGACAGCGGCTCGTCTTCGGCTCGCTTCAGTGCTTGTAGTCGTCGTTAGGTGATCTATGGATCTGTATGTAATTTTTATTATTTCTAGTGTTTATTGTACTACCATGATGCAAGATGAATGGATTGAAAGTTTTTCAAAAAAATAAATCACCCGCATACGTTCAGACCATGCGGTCCGGACGTGTTTTGACGACTAGCGTGGGCTTGTATCGGTCCGCTCAGCGGTTGGGTGCATTTTTTCCCACAAACCGGAGACAAAGTGGTGGTGGTGGGGGAGGGGGGGGGTTGGGGGGTTGCGGGCTTCCGAACCATTGCCATGTCCGCTTCTAACTGCCCTGGCCCACCCAAAACCCTCCTCCATCGTCTGTGTGCCTTCCCGCCCTGCACCAGCTGTTCGCATTCATGCCGCTGTCAGCGGCCGCCCCACATTAACGCCAGCCTAGAGCAGACGGAACCTCTCACTAGTGCCGGCATTGAAGTGGCGCGACGGCTAAGAGAGCGCCGCCCGCTACATACCCGGCTGAACACACCTCCTAGACTACTCGGCTGAACAAGCATCCTCGCTTGCATCCATTAAATCCGCGCATGTGCCAAGAAACCTACCCCGTCCACACGTCCGTTCATGAGCGGACCGACATTAAACACAATGTCGGTTGGCTCCTCGCGTCCACCGGCCATTTAAACGAGGCCAGACGCCGGGCAAGAACCCACCACACCTCCGCTCCCCATCTCCTCCTTGCACCATATTCTCCACACTGTCCATGGCATCCGGCGAGCAGGAAGAGGGGTTCTCCGGCATAAAAGCCGACTGGTCACACCAAGCCGGCGCATGGTTCAGCAAGTCGCCGCTCCAAGCCAGCTCGCGGAGGAGCACGACGGCACGAGAAAAGTTGTTGTCATGGATGAGGCAGTGTCGTACCGCTCCTCCCACGCCATCTATCGCAACTTTCATGGAACCTCGCCCTATCGATGGAGAAAGAAGTCGGCATCGTGGAGATCAACGAGGCGGCTAGCACGTCTGTGGCCGTCGTTGACAGTGAGGAAAAATAGATCATGGGAGGCTGCCTCCAATTGGGTCCCACGAAGGCCCCACCTGGCGTGTCGCCGACATGCACAACCAGTGTCTTGCCCTGTTTGCATGCCACCTTCGCCCCCGCTTTAAAAATCAACCTTGATTCGTGCTTCACGGAAGCGGAGGCCACTCTGATGAGCGTCTCAGCTGTACCTAGGGAAGGTATGGGAGAAGTGGAGGCTATTATTCCCATCTCGCTGAAGCATATCTCTCCAAGGCATTTGGCAGTCCAACAAGCGGGCTACCGGACATGGGAAAGACATGTCAGCGGAGGCGCCACGAAGGGCTGCTGAGGGTCAGGGGCTTCATTTTACACGGCTCATGGCCGGCCGGAGATGGGGAACGGGCGTGGACGGTCATTTTAGTCCAGGTTTAGAGTCCGATCTAGTTGAAAAATGTCTAACCATAATGAATTTGCTCCAGTTTAGATGAAAAGCATCCGGTTTTATGTAAAAAAATGTTAGGTTTGTTTGAATTTGAATCAAATTTGTTTATTTTCATTGAACTTCATTTGAAAGGTAACCGGACATATCCAGCTAGATTTGAATGGCGGCTCCCGTATCTGTGTCTGCGGACTAGTCCCCCTGTTCGTGGACGGATGCCGGAGCAAATTTTTGGGTCAACGTTGGAGATGCCCTGATGGTCAGATTTTGGTGTCGCTTCGATATAAATAAGGTCCGAGAATCAATAGGAGGATGTGAGCCATGACTGGCGGGACGTCGGGCAACCTCTGCACCATGTTGAGAAAGGTTGCATGCATGGATGCGAAGAGAAAATTATCAGAGAAAAATGGAAGAGGGGCTACCGAAAAAGGTTTCGGCGCCCTGCTATATAAATAAAGCAACAACATGATATAACAACACCGAAACAGAGGTCCATGAAAGTGCAACTAATCCCCTGGTGGTTTTGGTAATTCATAACAACATATAGCTCATTGAACTAATAACCATTCAAGATGATTATTTCAGAAAGTTCAATGATGGGCATCGCATGGAGTAGAGATGTGGACCCCTTGAACTAATAACCATTCAAGATGATTATTTCAGAAAGTTAAGTGATGGGCATCGCATGGAGTAGAGATGTGGACCCCTCAAAATGCTAAGGACAAATATTAGCAAAAACTCAAGACTCTTCATTTCTATTTCAGTGATCCAAGATCACATTGAGTCCATAGGAAAAGCCAATACTATTAAAAGGGGATGAGGTGTTGCTTAATGCTCTACTTGCTCAAAATGCTTAGTGATATGCTCCAAAGCCCTCAACCACCTTCTCAAATCCAAATATGTCATAAACCTAAAGTCGAACTCGGCCCCACCGATTTGATCTACCCGGCGCCACCGAGTTCACTTGACATAGCCATAGACAGAAACCCTAATCAGTTCGGTCTCACCGATAGGGATCTCGGTCTCGCCGAGATGGGATTGCAAACTCTCTGTTTCCCTTCGTAACATTTCAGTCTCACCGAGATGAGCAATCGGGCCCACCTAGTTCGCAATGCAAACTCTCTATTTTCCTTCCATAACGTTTCGATATCACCAAAAGGAGCGATCGGTCCCACCGAGTTTGCCTGACCAACTCTCTGTTTGCTTATTACTGAAATCGGTCTCACTGAGTTCACGTAATCGGTCAAACCGAGATGAGGTTTTGCCCTAACCCTACCTCATCGCTTCCACCAAGTTGATCATGTCGGTCCCACCGAGAACCCTAACGTTCACATTTCGAACTGTATCGGTCTCACCGAGTTCACGTTTTCGGTCTGACCGAGTTGGGTTAATTGTGTGTAATGGTTAGATTTTGTGTGGAGGCTATATATATACCCGTCCAGCCCCTTCTCTATTCAAGAAAGAGCCATCATAACATGCCTACACTTCCACTACTCATATTCTGAGGGAGAACCACCTACTCATGTGTTGAGACTAAGACATTCCAATCCAACCACAAGAATCTTGATCTCTAGCCTTTCCCAAGTTGCTTTCCACTCAAATCATCTTTCCACCATAGCCAAATCTATGAGAGAGAGTTGAGTGTTGCGGAGACTATCATTTGAAGCACAAGATCAAGGAGTTCATCATCAACACACCATCTATTACCTTTTGGAGAGTGGTGTCTCCTAGATTGGTTAGGTGTCACTTGGGAGCCTCCGTCAAGATTGTGGAGTTAAACCAATGAGTTTGTAAGGGCAAGAGATCGCCTACTTCGTGAAGATCTACCCAAGTGAGGCAAGTCCTTTGTGGGCGATGGCCATGATGGGATAGACAAGGTTGCTTCTTAGTGGACCCTTCCTGGGTGGAGCCCTCCGTGGACTCGCGCAACCGTTACCCTTCATGGGTTTAAGTCTCCATTAGCGTGGATGTACGATAGCACCACCCATCGGAACCACGCCAAAAATCTTCGTATCTACATTGCGTTTGCCTTTCAAACCCCTCTGTCGGTGTCAAAACCGGCGGATCTCGGGTAGGGGGTCCTGAACTGTGCGTCTAGGCCAGATGGTAACAGGAGGCAGGGGACACGATGTTTTACCCAGGTTCGGGCCCTCTTGATGGAGGTAAAACCCTATGTCCTGCTTGATTAATATTGATGATATGGGTAGTACAAGAGTAGATCTACCACGAGATCAGAGAGGCTAAACCCTAGAAGCTAGCCTATGGTATGATTGTTATTCGTCCTATGAACTAAAACTCTCCAGTTTATATAGACACCGGAGAGGGCTAGGGTTACACAGAGTTGGTTACAATGGTAGGAGATCTACATATCCGTATCGCCAAGCTTGCCTTCCACACCAAGGAAAGTCCCTTCCGGACACGGGACGAAGTCTTCAATCTTGTATCTTCATAGTCCAGGAGTCCAGCCGAAGGTATAGTCCGGCTATCCGGACACCCCCTAATCCAGGACTCCCTCAGTAGCCCCCGAACCAGGCTTCAATGACGACGAGTCCGGCGCGCAAATTGTCTTCGGCATTGCAAGGCGGGTTCTTCTCCAAATTCAGTGTACCTGTTGAATAGTGTCCGATTTCTTGTAAATGTAGTGCTCCTTGGCTTCTACTCCCAATAATGGCCGTTTTCCACGTATCAAACAAATACGAAAAGTCAGGGTGTTTTTTTATATTTACACCCCTAGCCGCGTGAATGAGCCGCCTATTTAAGGGGACGAGGATTTAGATCCAAACCACACCTTCTCCCTTTCGCGAGTATTCATCAGAGCGTATCCGACAGAGGTCCATTCCATCATGGCCGGCCGCCGCAGCTCCTCCTCTCGCCCTTCCAACCCTCAGCCTGGAGATTGGAAGAGATGCTCCCTCCCGCACATCGAGCTATTGATGCTCCAGACCAAGGGATTTCTCCCCCGGCCTATATGGTCCCGGTTCGAGCCGGACTTGCCACCTATAATGGCGGAGAGCAAGCAGAGAGCGCCCCCAATCCCTCCAAAGGAGAGCGGGTATGCCTTGCCCCTTACTTAATAAGAGGGCTCGGATTTCCAATTCATCCGTTTCTCCGGGGGCTTCTGGAGTTCTATGGCCTCCAGCTGCACAACCTCACGCCTGCCTCCATATTGCATATCGCGGGCTTCGTAGCCCTTTGCGAGCTGTTCTTGGGCTGCGAGGCTCATTTCATGCTGTGGAAAAGGCCATTCTGCCTTGTGCCCCGCTCCAAGGAGGGGTCAATATACCAAGTGGGCGGAGCCGAAGTGTGGCGCATCGCTAGGACCGGATATCTACCCGGAACCCCAAAGAAGGCGTCCGAAGACTGGCCTTCGAAATGGTTTTATATAGAGGACATCCCGCTGCCGGATCCTGTCCGGATCGGCCTCCCTGAGTCCGACAGTGCTCCCCTAAAGAAGCGCCTAAGCTGGCATCCACGGAGCCCTCAGAGGGAAAGTGACAGGGACGTTATTTACCTGATGGGCCAGATAAGATTGTTAGCTCATTCCGGACTGACCATGATCGGGGTCATGGCCGCATGCATCATGCGAGGGGTGCAGCTGCTTTAGTATAGAGGCCGCCCCATGTGGGACTTCAACGGGGAGGACGACGCCACCCGCTACGGCCGTAAGGGGCCGGATTCGGCTGCCGCTCTAATAAAGACCTTGTCCGCTTTGTACAAGGGAGAAGAGGAGGAATTTCTCCGCGTCAACCCACGGGGTGGATTTTCTATGTACAATCCCCCAAGTTGGGTAAGTGGACACTTTTACTTGCCCATCCATTTTATATTCCCATTGTTAAATTTTCAGTCTAACGACTTCAACGCAGGAACTGCGCCAGGCTGTTAAAGAAATAAACATCCCTCCTCCACAACCCGAGGATCCGGGACGGTCCCTCGACCCGGCCTCTCAAGAGGATCCGGACTTATCTATGGAGCTGATTGATGGAGTGTTTCATCAATTGAGCAGGGACAATGCCTTGGTGGCCATTACGGCCGATTATCTAGGGCTACTCCCAGCCTCACAGGTAACTGAGACCGGAGTCCTAGCACTTTGAAAAGGGATCTGTCCTCGCGTGTTTTCGGTTGCCGTATGACACCCGTGTTTTGCATGGGAGGTCCTTGAGACGGGAGGCCGAGTCTGCGGTGACTAGCCAACGAGAGGCGGCAAGGCCCCGCGAGCTAAAAAGAAGTGTGGTTCGGACTGAGGCACCGGCGCAAAGGTATAGCGCGCCACCTTATTCCCAGGTGTTATTCCTTCGAGGCATATTAACGCTCGTGCTCTCTTCAGGACGAAGAGACCTCGCCGGACTATATCCGGAGAGGCTGCCAATCGCGCCTCCACCAGCCAGGCTCCAAATCCTGGTCTGGAAGCGGAGGCGAACACGAGGCACGCACCGGACGCTCCTCCGACGGAGGATGCGGACAGGCTGTCTGCCACCAATTCCGAGGTGGAGAGTGCCATGAACCACAGGCTTCACCGGACAGTTCTTCGCGACGCTTGTTTCTCCCAAGAGGCATTGGATGCCTTCAATTCGGGAGACGTGTACCTCCATGCCGCTCAAAATGGTCTAGACAGAGCCACGGAGCAGTATGTGAAAGACATACGGGTAAGAAAATTTTGGTAATTATATATATACCAGTAGCCCCCGAGACTTGAAACAGTTAGAATAACTGTTTTAAGGATCATTTGTTATGCATGTTCTTACAGAAAAGAATACCCTACTGTCCCAGGAGCTGGAAGAGTGCAAAGCCCAACTTGAGGCCGCACTAGCCGCGGCAGGGGAGCCCAAGGAGACCCCCTCTGGTAATATACGCTTCGAAAGATAAGTATTTTGCAAAGTGCGGCGTGGGTGCAAATCTGACAAATGAAATTGCAGATGGCGCCGGATTAAATCCAGAAGTGCAACAACTCCGACGCCAGCTAAAGGCTGGTGAGAGCATGCTAACAAAGGTGAGGCAGGAGAAGGACGATCTCCAAGATGCCAACACCAAGCTGGGCGTTGAACTGAAGGACGTTCGCGCCCAGCTGTTGGACTCCGTGAAGGAGAATCAGCGGCTTCGACGCGGCATATATAGTAAGTGCTTAAACAAACTTTGAAAAAAGGGTTCGGCGAGGAAGTTGACTAACAGAGTAATGTCTGTAGGTATGCTGACAGGTCGTCCTACAGAGGAAATGCCCGGTTCTACGGGTGACCTTCTTCCCGAGCTCTCACAACTGCACGAGCGAGTTCGGCAGGTGATGCAAGGCGTCGGCCAGGCCTTGTGGCCATCCGTCTCCATGCCCGAAGGCCTTGGAGAGCTTGTAGAGAAGCTGAAGGGAGCGCGGCGGCGCTTCCGATTATGGAAGATGTCGGCCTGCCGTCAAGGAGCCAGGGAGGCCTGGGCCATGGTGAAGACGCGGTACACGAAGGCTGACCCAAACCACATGGTCGAGGTCGGACCCGTAGGGCCGATGGGAAGGAGATCCCTGTGAGCTTAGTATACGGCCAAGTAGAGTTGGCCGCAAAGTATTCCCAACAGGACTGTAAACTAGACAGCCTGTTAGATGGTATTGAAGAGGAATACAATCAGTCAGGTTGACTATGTAATTTTAATTGACATGTGTAATGCCTTCTAGCCGTATTGTAGATCGTTTGTCATGGCCGACCTTTTCGCTTCAACCTCGGGACCTGACGGTCTGAAGTGTGTCCGAATACCCTCGCGGTTATATAAGAACCGGGGTATGCATGGAGACCAGGCGTAGGGGTCATTAGTGCTTGAACAGACAAGTGCCCAACTAGTTATGTTATATTACATGGTTAGTAAGAAACATCTTCCAGGGAGAATAGTTCCGTTAGGGGTTCCTTTCCCTGGGAGGCATGCCCTAAAGTGCATGTCCATTCTGCGAAAAGAGACACAGGAAAAACATCTGGGGCGTACAGATAAATAAGTGAAAGAAAAGATCATCTTTAGTTCACTGACCGAATATTCCCTTAAGAACGCTAGCTTTCGGCTTCACCCAGTCTAAGCTACACATCCGGCTGACCCGACAGTAGCAATTGCAGAGGTGCTCCCTTTACCACCTAGCCGAACAATCGGGAACGTAGGGGTAAGCACAGGAGCCAGGCAACCCAGCTTGGCCAAAACTTAAGTCATATCAATGCATATAATGGAGAATAAAAGGTACATGCAGAAGTATGACACATGTGTTGGGCATGAAGCCCGTATAAATAAACTTCTGTTTAAAGAAGCCCCCGGGTTTAATGAGCGCGGATAGCGCGTCACTTTATGAGCCTTTAAAGGCTATAAGAGAGAGAGAAGGAGAGAAATGTAAGACAAAAAGTATATAAATAATGGACAGAGGAAGGAGACGAACACAGAGTCCGGCGCTAGGCATAGAATCTTCGTAGATGGACTGTGTTCCATGGGTTCGGCTCGAGTCGGTTATCCGATGCATCTCGCAGGCGGTACGCTCTACTAGTTAGGACTTGGTCGATTATGAAGGGACCTTCCCACTTGGGCTTGAGTTTGTCCTTTTTCTTGTCTGGCAGGCGTAGAACTAATTCACCAATGTTGTAATTTTTGGCCCATACTTCTCTGCTTTGGTATCTTCGAGCCTGCTGTTGATAGAATGCGGAACGGGCTTTTGCCACGTCACGCTCTTCCTCCAAGGCGTCCAAACTGTCCTGCCGATCGAGCTCGGCTTCTCTTTCTTCGTGCATGCGCACTCGAGGTGAGTCATGAATTATGTCGCAGGGCAAAACTGCCTCTGCGCCGTACACCATGAAGAATGGTGTGTATCCGGTGGTGCGATTCGGCGTGGTCCGCAGCCCCCAGAGTACGGAGTCGAGCTCCGCTACCCAGTGCGTATTAGATTCTTTAAGGGACCGCACTAATTTGGGTTTGATGCCGCTCATGATAAGACCATTTGCACGTTCGACCTGGCCGTTGGTTTGTGGGTGATAGACGGAAGCATAATCGAGCTTGATGCCCATGTTTTTGCACCAGAGCTTTACCTCATCGGCCGTAAAGTTCGTGCCGTTATCAGTGATGATGCTGTGGGGGATGCCGTAACAGTGTACAACCCTGGATATAAAGTCTATCACCGGTTCGGATTCGGCCGTCTTAACAGGCTTGGCTTCTATCCATTTGGTGAACTTATCCACCATGACCAGTAAGTATTTTTTCTTGTGGGTTCCGCCTTTAAGGGGTCCAACCATGTCAAGCCCCTCAGACCGCGAAGGGCCAAGTGATGGGGATAGTTTGGAGGGCGGTGGGTGGCATATGGCTTTGGTTTGCAAAAAGCTGGCAACCGACGCATCGTTGGACTAAGTCCTGGGCGTCTGCCCGGGCCGTCGGCCAATAAAAGCATGTACGGAAGGCCTTGCTTACAAGGGACCGAGCTGCAGCGTGATGTCCACCGAGTCCGGCATGAATTTCCGCCAGGAGGTTCCGCCCTTCCTCTTCGGAGATGCACCTTTGAAGGACTCCGGTAGTGCTTTTCTTATAAAGCTCTCCCTCATGGACTTTATAGGCTTTAGATCACCGCACTATGCAGCATGCCTCATTTTGGTCCTCAGGGAGTTCCTGCATGGTAAGGTAGGCGAGGAATGGTTCTGTCCACGGGGCGATGACGCCATTATTACGTGGGCTGAAGGTGTTATTTCATTGGCAGAGCCTCCAATTATGTCAGAGTGTTCGGTGTCGGGCAGTGCGGTTGGGTCCGGGCTGTTATTGCCAGGTTCCCCTTCCCATACTACGGACGGCTTGAACAGCCTTTCCAACAAGATGTTGGGGGGGGGGACTACATCGCGTTCTGCGCCGATGCGTGCCAGGACATCTGCCACCTGATTATTTTCCCGGGCTATATGGTGAAATTCGAGCCCTTCGAACCGAGCTGACATTTTTAGGAAGGCGTTGCGATAAGCTGCCATTTTTGGATCCTTGGCATCAAAGTCTCCATTTATTTGGGATATTGCGAGGTTCGAGTCCCCGCGCACCTCTAGGCGTTGAATGCCCATTGATACTGCCATCCGGAGACCGTGTAAAAGGGCCTCATATTCGGCTGCGTTGTTGGAGTCTGTGTACATTATCTGGAGTACATATTGAACTGTGTATCCTGTGGAGGATGTCAAAACGACTCCAGCCCCTAGACCGGCCAACATTTTGGAGCCGTCGAAGTGCATGACCCAGTTTGAATATGTGTCATACTCTTTAGGGAGTTCGGTCTCCGTCCATTCTGCGACGAAGTCGGCCAAAACTTGCGACTTGATAGCTCGCCATGGTTGTAAGTTATGTCAAACGGGAGGAGCTCAATGGCCCATTTTGCAATCTGGCCCGTCGCGTCGCGATTGTTTATAATATCATTAAGTGGCACTTCCAAGGCTACTGTTATTGAACACTCTTGAAAGTAGCGTCGCAGCTTCCGTGATGCCATAAATACCGTGTACGTAATCTTTTGATAATGCGGGTACCGTGACTTGCACGGAGTAAGGACAGTGGACACGTAATAGACCGGCTTTTGAAGGGGGAATTTGTGTCCGTCCGTTTCTTGTTCGACGACGAGCACTGCGCTTATGACCTGATGGGTTGCTGCAATGTATAATAGCATTGGTTCGCCAATGTTTGGCACGGCCAGGACTGGGTTTGTTGCCAAGATGGCTTTTATTTCGTCGAGTCCGGCCGTGGCTACATCCGTCCACTCGAAGTGTTCGGTGCGCCAAAGGAGGCGGTAAAGGGGTAGGGCCTTTTCTCCCAAGCGGGAGATAAAGCGGCTTAGAGCCGCCACGCATCCGGTTAATTTTTGTATTTGTTTGATGTTCTTTGGGATATCCAATTGTGACAGAGCTCGGATCTTGGCTGGATTTGCTTCAATTCCTCTACCAGATACAATGAAGCCCAAGAGCTTTCCGGCTGGGACGCCGAAAACGCATTTTTCCGGGTTGAGCTTGATGTCGTATGTTCGGAGGTTATCGAATGTGAGCCTCAAGTTGTCTACTAGAGATTCGACATGTCTTGTTTTGACGACCACATCATCTACATATGCCTCCACTGTTTTGCCGATCTAGTTTGCCAGACATGTCTGAATCATGCGCTGATATGTTGCGCCGGCGTTTTTGAGCCCGAAGGGCATTGTGTTGAAGCAGAATGGGCCGTATGGTGTGATAAATGCCGTTGCGGCTTGGTCTGATTCTGCCATCTTGATTTGATGGTAGCTGGAATATGCGTCGAGGAAACACAACGAGTCGTGTCCTGCGGTAGCGTCGATAATTTGATCGATGCGGGGGAGGGGGAAGGGATCCTTTGGGCAAGCCTTTTTAAGGTCTTTAAAATCAACGCATAGGCGCCAGGATTTGTCCTTCTTTGGTACCATCACCAGGTTTGTAGCCAGTCCGGATGTTTTATATCTCTGATGAATCCGGCCTCCAATAGCTTTGCTAGCTCCTCTCCCATGGCTTGTCTCTTAGGTTTGGAAAAATGCCGAAGAGCTTGCTTGACAGGTTTGAATTCTTTTAGGATATTTAAGCTGTGCTCGGCCAGCCTGCGTGGGATTCCTGGCATGTCTGAAGGGTGCCAGGAGAAAATGTCCCAGTTCTCTCGTAGGAAGTCTCGCAGTGCGGCGTCTACATCAGGGTTTAACTGTGCCCCGATGGAAGCTGTTTTATTGGGGTTCGTTGGATGGACCTGGAATTTGACTATTTCGTCCGCCGGTTTAAAGGAGGTGGACTTGGATCTTTTATCGAGTATCACATCATCCCTATTTACCATGGAGCGCAGTGCAGTCAGTTCCTCAGCCGCTAGGGCTTCGGATAGCGCCTCGAGGGCCAGTGCGACTGTCTTATTTTCGGCGCGGAGTGCTATGTCCGGATCTCTAACGAGAGTGATGATTTCGTTAGGCCCGGGCATCTTGAGCTTCATGTACCCGTAATGGGGTATTGCTTGGAAGACTGTAAACGCTTCCCGCCCTAGCAGAGCATGATATCCGCTACTGAACGGGGCCACCTGGAACGTGACCTCTTCGGACCTGTAATTATCCGGCGTGCCGAACACCACATCTAGTGTGATTTTTCCTGTACAGCGCGCTTCCCGACTGGGGATTATTCCTCTAAAGGTTGTGCTGCTTCGCTCAATGCGGTTCTAGTCTATTTCCATTTTTTGAAGGGTTTCCTCATAAATGAGGTTCAATCCGCTACCGCCATCCATGAGTACCTTGGTAAGACGAAAGCCATCCACTATTGGACTGAGGACCAATGCGGCTGGTGCTCGGGCTGTTCGGAATTTAGGTTCATCATTGGCGTTAAAAGTAATAGCCGTGTCACTCCATGGGTTTATTGTTGCTACTTGATAGACTTTGGCAAGGCCGCAGAGTGTTCTTTTTCGCATATTATTTGATGCGGAAGTCACGAAGACTGTTGATACCGTACTGGTTTCTCTGGGGTGGCTTTCTGTGGCTTCTGGAATTAGAAGGTCTTTGCCAATTTTTGCCACCTGCCGGAGTATCCAACATGCTCTAAGGCTGTGAGTTGGTGTGGCGCCCTCTGCACTGTGGATTTTACAGGGTCCATTAAGCCATCCTTCCAGTACGGTTCCGTGCCCTGTAGAGGGCTTTTGCTTTTTGGTATTGAACCCGGGTGTCTGGTGATGATGCACCCTTTTGTTTCGGACTGGGTTTGTATTCAGGGCCGGATTGTCCCAAAATTTTATTTCGGTTTTCCAGGCGCTTTCCGTCGCACAGTACTTTTGTACTATGGAAGTCAAGTCAGCGAAGCGTGTAATATCACGACAACTTATGGCGTTGAGGATTCCCTTGTCCGTGCAATTATTGCAGAAGAATAAAATTGCGTCTTCCTCGCGACAGTCCTTTATCCTGTTCATAACCAGGAGGAATCTGGCCTAGTAATGATGTACTGTTTCTTCGGGCTCTTGCCTAATTTGGGATAGATCGCTTATGTACGGGTGGGTGGGTGGAATCAAATCCGAAACCTCACCCAATCTGAGACCCAGGGGCCAAGGAGTTTCCGAACTCGGAAGTTTGGATTCTTGGATGTTGTCCAATGAATCTAGCCCGTCACCTGACTTTAAGTTCAGGTCTTGAGTGATGTCCTCCCCTCCGCGGGTATCCGACTTGGAGGGATCGGGAATCCGGACATATCTAGTCCTTAAGATAGATGAAGGGTCGCCGCACTATCCCTCTACCACGACAACGTGATGGGTGACCTGGGGGGAGTTAATCTCTCTCAGATCGGGTTTAGACCCAATCTGGTCGTAATCCGTAGTGACTCCCAGGGCGGCGAAGCGATCCAAGAGCTCGTTTAGGGAAGAGAGCTCCATTGGATCTAGCTGCTCGGCGAATTCCGAGCTGACGTGAAGATTGCTCTCGATGAACCGAGAGGTCATCGTCGGCGCAGCAGCCGAACGGGTGGTCATAAGGAAACCACCTAGCCTGAGAGTCTGGCTGACAGCCAAAGGTCCCTTAGCAACGGTGCCGTATTTAAAGACGGGATGAGGCATCCTTCCTGATGGTGACGGCACAGAGGAACTCTCAATGAAAGCACCAATGTCGGTGTCAAAACCGGCGGATCTCGGGTAGGGAGTCCCGAACTGTGCGTCTAGGCCGGAGTGTAACAGGAGGCAGGGGACATGATGTTTTACCCAAGTTCGGGCCCTCTTGATGGAGGTAAAACCCTACGTCCTGCTTGATTAATATTGATGATATGGGTAGTACAAGAGTAGATCTACCACGAGATCAGAGAGGCTAAACCCTAGAAGCTAGCCTATGGTATGATTGTTCTTCGTCCAACGGACTAAAACTCTCCGGTTTATATAGACACCGGAGAGGGCTAAGGTTACACAGAGTCGGTTACAATGGTAGGAGATCTACATATCTGTATAGCCAAGTTTGCCTTCCACGCCAAGGAAAGTCCCTTCCGGACACGGGACGAAGTCTTCAATCTTGTATCTTCATAGTCCAGAAGTCCGGCCGAAGGTATAGTCCGGCTATCCGGACACCCCCTAATCCAGGACTCCCTCACCCTCCCTTTACCTTCATATGCAATATTTTACATTCCACTGCTATACTCTTAGAATTGCATATGTAGGTTGATTGCTTGACTCGTGCTAAGTTGCTAAAATTTGTCAAGACTTAAATTGGGAAATGTTAGATTTTTATTTGGTCAAGTAGTCTAATCACGCCCCTCTAGACCTACTTTCGATCCTACAAGAGGTATCGGAGCTTTGGTCTTCATTTGCCTTGATTTCCATAGCTTCGGTGATCATAGACTTGGTTTCACAACCTAGGAGAGTATGGCGTCTAGCGAGGGAAATAACCACCATAGAGGTCCTTACTTTGATGGTACTAATTTTGCTAGTTGGAAGCATAAGATGAAAATACATATTCTTGGACATAACCCCGCAGTTTGGGCTATTCTATGTATTGGCTTGCAAGGTGAATTCTTCGATGGAAGAGAACCGAACCATGAAGCAACCGCGGAAGAATTGAGGATGTTGCAATACAATGCTCAAGCTTGCGATATCCTCTTCAACGGATTGTGCCCCAAAGAATTCAACAAAATCAGCCATCTTGAGAATGCAAAGGAAATTTGGGATACTTTGATTGATATCCACGAAGGTACCGAGTCCGTCAAGGAATCCAAATTTAATGTGCTTCAAAGTCAACTTGACAAGTTCAAAATGAAGGATGGTGAAGGTGTCGCTGAAATTTACTCTAGGCTTGCTCTCATCGGAAATGAGATTGCCGGTTTAGGAAGTCAAGAGATGACCAACAAATTCATCATCAAGAAAATCCTAAGAGCCTTGGATGGAAAGTATGGCACCGCGTGCACTTTGATCCAAATGATGCCCAATTACAAAGATCTCAAGCCAACGAAAGTCGTTGGTAGAATTGTTGGCTCATGAGATGTCACTCAAGGATAAAGAAGAGCTTCACAACAAGTCTAGTGGTGCTTACAAAGCTTCATGTGATGCTCCTACAACATCAAGTGAGAAACAAGTCTTCAATGAGGAATTGAGCCTAATGGTGAAGAACTTCAACAAGTTCTACAAGAGTAGAAGAAAATAAAGAAGTTCCAAGTCAAGGTCCTACAATGACAAAAGATCTTCTAGTCCTGATCGCAATTGCTACAATTGTGAAGACCCGGACACTACTCTAGTGAGTGTACGACTCCCTACAAGAGAAGAGAAGACTCACCTAAAAGGATAAGCAAAAGAGAGGAATCACCACCAAGAGAGAGGAGTAGAGATGATCATTATGAACGAAGACCCTCTTGCAGAAGCAAGGATTCAGAAAGGAAGGACAAGTCATCAAAGAGCTACACAAGACGAAGACATCAAGCTCATGTTGGTCAATGGGTATCTGACTCCGACTCCGACTCCGACAACTACTCCGAGAGAAGCTATCACTCCGACTCCGAATATACTCAAGATGAAGGTGTTGCCGATCTTGCACTTGTGTCATCCAACTCCTACGGGATATTTGATTCACCAAATGAAGGGATTGGAAGATGCTTCATGGCTAAAGGCCCCAAGGTATCACACCTCGAGTATGTTGATTTCAATAGTGATGAACATGATTTGCTAGGTGATGATGATTTACTTGTTGACAACTCTAGTGATGAAAACTATGATGAAATTGCTGTTAATCAAGCTAATCAAGAGAAAATGAATGACGATGATAAGAAGGAGATTGAGCATCTAACTAAAGAACTAATCACTCTTAAGTTAGTGTGATAGCCTGGCTTATTAGGGATGATAGACTACTCATATCAATAAGGAATTCCTTCTTTTCCGGGAGCCCATTCGAACAGAACTCCAAAGTTAAGCATGCTCACCTTGGAGTAGTTTTAGTATGGGTGACCGACCGGGAAGTTGCTCCCGGGTGCGCACGAGTGAGGACAAAGTGCGTAGAAAATACTAGTATTGATCTGTGGGGCCAGTCTAGATCCTGCCAGGAGTAACAACCACAGGCGGGTGTGTCCGGGGCATTACAGTTAGCTCATGAAACTACCTTAGAGGATCATCGAGAGCTTTTAAAGACTCATGAGAAGCTATGCTTCGAAAAGCTCAATCTAGAGCAAGAGCATGGGTTCTTAAAAGCAATCAATGATTATCTTCATAAGAAAAGTTCTTCTTACATTGCCAAGCGTTTACTCTTGTCTACTTACATGCTACAAGTAAAATCTAGCAACAAGAGCAAGAAAGATTCTTCTTCTAGTAGTAACAATAATCATGTTAAATCCAATATTGTTCCTTCTAGTAGTTCTCTTGATTCCACTAATGATTCTCTTAGCCAAGTTACACTTAAGCAAGAAAATAGCTTATTGAAGGGAATTGTAGAAAAAGGTGTTTACAAGAGCCTTGCCGGAAGTAAGCAATTTGAGGAAATTGTACGCAAGCAATGAAGACACCGAAAGAATCAAGGTGTTGGTTTTGAACGCAAGTTCAATGCCAATGGAGTTGATTGGGAAGAAGATCAATACCCCAAGACGAAGTTTGTTCCTCAACAAGATAAGTATGACCCCACTTCTTTCAAAGGAACACAAGCTCAAGATGATCTTCCACCACAAGACCACAGGCTAAAAGGCAAGGACAAGCATCAAGAGGAGATTGATGCATTTGAGGAAGCTCCTAAGGCCTTGGTCAAGTGGGTTCCCAAGACTACATCAAGTTCTACTTCATCAAGTACGACTACAATCCAAGGATTCCCATCAAGATGATGTGGATCCCAAAGAAGAAGAACTAGAGAGTTCTTGAGGGTGACTCCGCCAATAAACTTCACTTATATTCATTTGGCAAGCACAAGTGCAATCAACTTCCACATCTTGCACTGGTTCAAGGAGTCACAAACCCTCTTGTTGGTGAGACAAGGGACAAGGTAACCTAATGCTTTCATGGTCAACATCATGTGTGTATTTCACTCTATGTCTATGGATATCCTTGTGTGTTCCTTGTGGGACTAACCCATGTAGGTATTGAAAGTGCATCTCACTCCAATGGATTGCTCCAAATGATCTACATCAACATTGGGCATCTACATCTTCAACACCTACATGAAGTCATCATCTACAAAACCCAAGGTTAGTTCATCCCTCTTAGGGGGGATATCACATCTAGGGGGAGCTTTGCTCTAAAACTTGATCTAAAGCAACTCTAATGGTGTGAACACAAAAATGCTTTATGTAAAAGTGGAAACCCCACTTGTGCTTAAACGATGAGTATGACCTGCAATCAAATGTTATCATTTGACTCCTTAGTCAATATAATCATATATAGATGACCTAGTCATCGCCAATTTCTTGATTGATGCTAGAGTGCTCGTGCATGCTTTGTCACATATTTTATTTGTTATCTTATTGTGTGAGCATGTTGGTTGCATATTTTTCCCATTCGAGGACATCCATTTGTTGCTTTGTTTGTTTGGATTTTCTTTTTGCCAAATGGATGGACAAGAATGCCTAAGAACTCTCTCTAGCTATCTATGTGTTTCTCCTCTCAAACTCTATTCATGCTACATCACAAAGTTTGAACAAGTCAAATTCGGACCCTCCGGGTGAGGAGCACTCAGAGCCACCGATCCATCAAGGGCCTAACTTCCAAAACTTCTTAATGCATTTTGGTCTGACCGATCCATCCTATTTGGTCACGCCGAGTTCATTAAGTTGATCTAGGTTTTAATCTCGGTGCAACCAATTTGAACCCTTCGGTCACACCGAGTTGCAGCAACCGCTTGCGATTCTACATCTAGGTGCCACCGAGTCGTTCCACTCGGTCACACCGACAGAGTCTGGATATATATACCCACGGGATGAAAATTTGGAAATTCCTCCAAACGCTTTGCCCGCGCCTGTCCAGCTCTACCAACTCGAGGTCTCGGGATCGTCTCCTCATCGCCCGCGACCTCCTGCCGCTGGTTTTCGCCGCCGTCAACGGGAATCTTCACCGCCGTTGTCGCTGTAGCGAGTTCATCGCCAAGTTAGGGTATGAACTTGTCCCTTTTTGCTTTCTCCACTCCGATTCTTAGCACAAAGATCAATGCCTATATTCTTGCCACGATTGAGACTACTCTATCCACTGCAAACTTCGTTAGATTAGATTTGATGCAAAAATTTAGGTTTAGGTTCCCGCCGAACTCATCTCGGACCGATCGATATTAGGAATTTGGTCTCACCGATTTGGCTCAGGCCATAGCACAAGTATTTTTCGGTCTGACCGAAACATACCAATCAGTGTGACCGAGTTCATTTCTCTCTGAAACCCTAGCAACTTGGAGTCACCGAACTGCATCTCGGTCTGATCGATCTTGTATGTTTAGATTCCATAGCTGCTTCGGTGTCACCGAGTTGGTAATATTGGTAGCTCTAAAATGCTTTCTGTAGAAAACTAAAACTATGTTTTTGACTCATTTGTTTTGCAAAATGGCAGTGCTTTGTGATACTCATCTACTCCATCTCAACCTATCTATTCACAGGGTCAAGTTTCAGTGTCAGAGATGTCAGACCAGAGTGACAGCCAGAACAGGTCAGAGGAGCACCAGAATCTCAGTGAGGGCACTAGTCCCTCAAACAACACTTCTGGTGATGGAAGTAGAAGCACCCCAAGAAACCTGCCTAAGGTTACAACAAGGACAAGGAGGAAGAGGAATTCATATTCTGAAGATGAAGATTTTGTGGTTGAAGAGGAGGTCACTTCCAAGAAGAAAGTGATCAAGAAGGAATCCAAATTGGATGTACTTCATAGTCAACTTGACAAGTTCAAAATGAACGATGGTGAAGGTGTCGCACTCTAGGCTTGCTCTCATCACAAATGAGATTGCCGGTTTAGGGAGTGAAGAGATGATTGACAGATTCATCATCAAGAAAATCCTAAGAGCCTTGGATGAAAAAATGACACCGTGTGCACTTTGATCCAAATGATGCCCAATTACAAAGATCTCAAGCCAACAAAGTCATTGGTAGAATTGCTGCTCACGAGATGTCACTCAAGGATAAAGAAGAGCTTCACAACAAGTCTAGTGGTGCTTACAAATCTTCATGTGATGCTCCTACAACATCAAGTGAGAAACAAGTCTTCAATGAGGAATTGAGCCTAATGGCGAAGAACTTCAACAAGTTCTACAAGAGTAGAAGCAAAGAAAGAAGTTCCAAGTCAAGGTCCTACAATGACAAAAGATCCTCTAGTCCTGATCGGAATTGCTACAGTTGTGGAAGACCTAGACACTACTCTAGTGAGTGTACGAGTCCCTACAAGAGAAGAGAAGACTCACCTAAAAGGAGAAGCAAAAGAGAGAAATCACCACCAAGAGAGAGAAGGATTAGAGATGATTGTTATGAACGAAGACCCTCTCGCAGAAGCAAGGATTCAGAAAGGAAGGACAAGTCATGAAAGAGCTACACGGGACGAAGACATCAAGCTCATGTTGGTGAATGGGTATCCGGCTCCGACCCCGACAACTACTCCGAGAGAAGCTATCACTCCGACTCCGAATATACTCAAGATGAAGGTGTTGCCGGTCTTGCACTTGTGTCATCCAACTTCTACGACATATTTGGTTCACCAGATAAAAGGATTGGAAGATGCTTCATGGCTAAAGGCCCCAAGGTATCACACCCCGAGTATGTTGATTTCAATAGTGATGAACATGATTTGCTAGGTGATGATGATTTATTTGTTGTCAACTCTAGTGATGAAAACTATGATGAAATTGTTGTTAGTCATGCTAATCAAGATAAAAAGAATGACGACGACAAGAAGGAGATTAACCGTCTAACTAAATAACTAAACACTCTTAAGTTAGTGTGATAGCTTGGCTTATTAGGGATGATAGACTACTCATATCAATAAGGAATTCCTTCTTTCCGGGAGCCCATTCGGACAGAACTCCAAAGTTAAGCGTGCTTAGCTTGGAGTAGTTTCAGTATGGGTGACCGACCGGGAAGTTGCTCCCGGGTGCACACAAGTCAGGACAAAGTGCGCAGAAAATACTCGTATTGATATGTGAGGCCAATCTAGATCCCACCAGGAATAACGACCACAGGCGGGTGTGTCCGGGCCGTTACAAGTTGGTATCAGAGCCGACCCTCGCAGTTACATGGATGTTTGCGGAAAGGTGTGTGGTCATGTTGTGCGTGATGTTTGTGACCCGTTGTGGCACACGGCATGGCACATCTGCCGGACTGGAAGCACGAACGTATGTGCCAAGAGGGAACGTTCATGTGGCCCGACGAGGATGTCGGTTCCTCTGAGTGGGGGTGTATGTGATAGCCCGGCTTATTAGGGATGATAGACTATTGATATCAATAAGGAATTCCTTCTTTTCCAGGAGCCCATTCGGACAGAACTCCAAAGTCAAGCGTGCTGAGCTTGGAGTAGTTTCAGGATGGGTGACCACCCGGGAAATTGCTCCCGGGTGCGCACGAGTGAGGACAAAGTGCACAGAAAAGACTAGTATTGATCCGTGGGGCCACTCTAGATCCCGCCAGGAGCAATGACCACAGACGGGTGTGTCCGAGGTGTTATAGTTAGCTCATGAAACTACCTTAGAGGATCATTGAGAGCTTTTAAAGACTCTTGAGAAGCTACGCTTTGAAAAGCTCAATCTAGAGCAAGAGCATGGGTTTTTAAAAGCAATCAATTATTATCTTCGTAAGAAAAGTTCTTCTTACATTGCCAAGCGTTTACTCTTGTCTACTTACATGCCACAAGTAAAATCTAGCAACAAGAGCAAGAAAGATTCTTCTTCTAGTAGTAACAATAATCATGTTAAATCCAATATTGTTGCTTCTAGTAGTTCTCTTGATTCCACTAATTATTCTCTTAGCCAAGTTACACTTGAGCAAGAAAATAGCTTATTGAAGGGAATTATAGAAAAAGGTGTTTACAAGAGCCTTGCCGGAAGTAAGCAATTTGAGGAAATTGTACGCAAGCAATGAAGACACCGGAAGAATCAAGGTGTTGGTTTTGAACGCAAGTTCAATGCCAATGGAGTTGAGTGGGAAGAAGATCAATACCCCAAGACGAAGTTTGTTCCTCAACAAGAGAAGTATGACCCCACTTCTTTCAAAGGAACACGAGCTCAAGATGATCTTCCACCACAAGACCACAAGCTAAAAGGCAAGGACAAGCTTCAAGAGGAGATTGATGCATTTGAAGAAGCTCCTAAGTCCTTGGGCAAGTGGGTTCCCAAGACTACATCAAGTTCTACTTCATCTAGTACGAGTACAACTCCAAGGATTCCCATCAAGATGATGTGGATCCTAGAGAAGAAGAACTAGAGAGTTCTTGAGGGTGACTCCGCCAATAAACTTCACTCATGCTAAGTTGCTAAAATCTGCCAGGACTTAAATTGGGTGTTGGGGAACGCAGTATTTCGAAATTTGTCCTACGATAATGCAAGATCTATCTAGGAGATGCATAGCAATGAGAGGGGAGAGTGTGTCTACGTGATGGCAGCTGGAACTATGCCGGTATTTCCCAGAGAGGGAGGGATGATGTAGCACAGCGACGATAGAGTATTTCCGTCAGTTTTGAAACCAAGGTATCGAACCAGTAGGAGAACCAAGCAACACAACATAAACATCCCCTGCACACAAATAACAACATCTCGCAACCCGACGTGTTAAAGGGGTTGTCAATCCCTTTTGGCTAACGGCGCCAGAAATTGCGTGTTGAAGGGAGAAAGTTGTAAATATTGATAGATCAAACGCCAAATAAAATAAATTGCAGCAAGGTATTTTTGGATTTTTGGTTTAATAGATCTGGAAATAAAAGCAAGGAAAAAGTAGATCACAAGGCAAATATATGAGAAATAAGACCTGAGGGTCGTAGGTTTCACTAGTGGCTTCTCTCCAGAAAAATAGAGAACAGTGGGTAAACAAATTACTGTTGGGCAATTGGTAGAACTTCAAATAATTATGACGATATAGAGGCAATGATCATTACATAGGCATCACGTCCAAGATTAGTAGACTGACTCCTGCCTGCATCTACTACTATCACTCCACACATCGACCGCTATCCAGCATGCATCTAGTGTATTAAGTTCATGGAAAACGGAGTAATGCAATAAGAACAATGACATGATGTAGACAAGATCCGTTTATCTATATGGTGGTAGATATAGATCTCGTCTTTTTATCCTTAGTAGCAATGACACATATGTGTCGGTTCCCTTTCTATCACTGGGATCAAGCACCGTAAGATTGAACTCACTACCGGGCACCTCTTCCCATTCCAAGATAAATAGATCGAGTTGGCCAGACAAAACCCAAATATTGGAGAAGAAATACGAGACTATAAGAGATCATTCATAAAAGAGATCAAATAAACTCAAATACTTTCATGGATATAAAAACATAGATCTGATCATAAACTCGAAGTTCATCGATCCCAACAAACACACCGCAAAATAGTTACATCATATGGATCTCCAAGAGACCAGTGTATTGAGGATCAAGAGAGAGATGAAGCCATCTAGCTACTAACTACAGACCCGAAGGTCTACAAAGAACTACTCACGCATCATCAGAGAGGCACCAATGGAAGTGGTGAACCCCTCCGTGATGGTGTTTAGATTGGATCTGGTGTTTCTGGACTCTACGGCGGCTGGATGAATATTTCGTCGACTCCCATAGGATTTTGGGAATATTTGGGTATTTATAGAGCAAATAGGCAGTCCAGGAGGGCACCCGAGGTGGGCACAACTAATGTCTACTACACAACCTTGTTCTTGTAGACGTTGTTGGGCCTCCAAGTGCAGAGGTTTGTAGGACAGTAGCAAATTTCCCTCAAGTGGATGACCTAAGGTTTATCAATCCGTGGGAGGCGTAGGATGAAGATGGTCTCTCTCAAGCAACCCTGCAGCCAAATAACAAAGAGTCTCTTGTGTCCCCAACACACCCAATACAATGGTAAATTGTATAGGTGCACTAGTTCGGCGAAGAGATGGTGATACAAGTGGTATATGGATAGTAGATAATAGTTTTTGTAATCTGAAAAATATAAAAACAGCAAGGTAACGAATGATAAAAGTGAGCGTAAATGGTATTGCAATGTGTTGAAACAAGGCCTAGGGTTCATACTTTTGCTAGTGCAAGTTCCCTCAACAATAATAACATAATTGGATCACATAACTATCCCTCAACATGCAACAAAGAGTCACTCCAAAGTCACTAATAGCGGAGAGCGAACGAAGAGATTATGGTAGGGTACAAAACCACCTCAAAGTTATTCTTTCCAATCAATCCGTTGGGCTATTCCTATAAGCGTCACAAACAGCCCTAGAGTTCGTACTAGAATAACACCTTAAGACACAAATCAACCAAAACCCTAATGTCACCTAGATACTCCAATGTCACCTCAAGTATCCGTGGGCATGATTATACAATATGCATCACACAATCTTAGATTCATCTATTCAACCAACACATAGGACCTCAAAAGAGTGCTCCAAAGTTTCTAGCAGAGAATCACGACGAAAACATGTGCCAAACCCTATGCATAGGTTCATGGGCGAAACCCGCAAGTTGATCACCAAAACATACATCAAGTGAATCACGTGATATCCCATTGTCACCACATATATGCATGGCAAGACATACATCAAGTGTTCTCAAATCTTTAAAGACTCAATCCGATAAGATAACTTCAAAGGGGAAACTCAATCCATTACAAGAGAGTAGAGGGGGAGAAACATCATAAGATCCAATTATAATAGCAAAGCTTGCGATACATCAAGATCGTACCACCTCAAGAACACGAGAGAGAGAGAGAACAAACACATAGCTACTGGTACATACCCTCAGCCCCGAGGGAGAACTACTCCCTCCTCGTCATGGAGAGCACCGGGATGATGAAGATGGCCACCAGAGAGGGATTGCCCCCTCCGGCAGGGTGCCAGAACGGGTCTAGATTGGTTTTCGGTGGCTACGGAGGCTTCTGGCGGCGGAACTCCCGATCTATTGTGTTCCCGGATGTTTTTAGGGTATATGGATATATATATATATATATATAGGAGGAAGAAGTACGTCAGGGGAGCCACGAGGGGCCGACGAGGGTGGAGGGCGCGCCCAGGGGGGTGGGCACGCCCCTACCTCGTGGACTCCTCGAAGCTTCCCTTACGTGGACTCCAAGTCTCCCGGGTTGCTTTCCTTCCAAAAATAAGTTCCGTGAAGTTACAGGTCAATTGGACTCCGTTTGATTTTCCTTTTCTGCGATACTCTAAAACAAGGAAAAAACAGAAACTGGCACTGGGCTCAGGGTTAATAGGTTAGTCCCAAAAATCATATAAAATAGCATATAAAACATCCAAGGTTGATAATATAATAGCATGGAACAATCAAAAATTATAGATACGTTGGAGACGTATCAACAACCCACCTGGGCATGCCAGCCCCCCCAGGTGCAACCAGGGCCCATTGTCTTTCTTCTGGCCCATAAAAAATCATCGTAAAGTTTCCTGCCATTTGGACTCAGTTTGATATTGATTTCCTGTGATGTAAACAAACATGGAAAAACAAGAAGTGACACTAGGCACTATGTCAATAGGTTAGTACCAAAAATGATATAAAATGACTATAAAGTAATTATAAAACATCCAAGATTGATAATAAAACATGGAACAATAAAAATTATAGATACATTGGAGATGTATCTACATCCCCAAGCTTAACTCCTACTCGTCCTCGAGTAGGTAAGTGATAAAAAACAGATTTTTTGATGTGGAGTGTTGTTCATCAAGTCATACCATATTCTTTTCTTTATAGCATGGACATTTGGACTTTTATGTGATTCAAAGCAATAGTCTAGTTTTGAAATAATAATTTAGATACTGAAGCATATCAACAAGCAACCATGTCTTTCAAAATATCAATGCTGAAATAAGTTATCCCTAGCCCATCATGCTCAAACATTGATCCATTCATGAAACACCCTCGAATATTAACTACACCCAATACTTGAGCACGATCATATTGCCTCCTAGTTGGTGCTTTTTATGAGAGAAGATGGACACTCAAATTTCAAAATAAAAATTGCATAAAGTAAAAGATAGTCCCTTCGCAGAGGGAAGTAGGGATTTGTAGAGGTGCCAGAGCTCAAAGCAAAAAATTTGAGATAAAAACATTTTGGGAGGTGTGTCCATCCCACCAATGAAAATTACTTAGAGTTCCCAACACTTTCCATGCATAGATATATCATAGACGGTTCCCAAACAGAAAATAAAGTTCATTCCTTTTTCACCATAACTTTCACTTTCAATGGCTAACCGTATCCACGGGTGCCCTCCATACCAACACTTTCCAAGGAATTTATTATTTAACAACACAAAGTAAATTCATTTCTTTTTGCATTTCGGGACTGGGCATCCCTAATACCTCTGCCTTACTCTCGTGCAATGAGAAGTGAATAAACACTCACCTTGAGAACAACACATCTAGCAAGGAAAATATTAGCCACCCCTCACCGCTTCGCAAGCGAAACAAACACACAAAAGAGAAGTTTATTTTGAAAATTACAGATGGCACATGCAAATTTGCTTAGAACGACAAAATAATACCGCATATAGGTAGATATAGTGGACTAAAAAGGGCAACCTCGGTGCATGTAGCTCCCGCTTGCGCAGGGTCCGGGGAAGGGTCCGACCACTTTGGGTCTATTGTACGCAGCCTTTCCCTACATTTCTGCAAGAGGCTGTTTCCAGGACTTGAACCCGTGACCTCTTGGTCATAAGGCAACAGCTTTGCCACTGCGCCAACGCTCCCCTTCAAGGTAGATATAGTGAACTCATGTGGCAAAACTGGTTTAAAGGATTTTGGATGCACAAGTAGAGGTCATACTTAGTGCAAAATGAAGGCTAGCAAAAGATTGGGAAGCGACCAACCAAGAAATGAATAATCCCACAAGCAAGCATTAAGCATAATTAACACCGAATAATGCACCATAAGTAAGATATAAGTTTCATTGCATGACTATTGACTTTCGTACTTGCATAGGGAATCACAAACCTTAACACCCATATTCGTACTAGAACACAATTACTCATCAACATAACTCACATATCACATCATCATATCTCAAAACTATTACTAAGAATCAAGTTTATTTTGTCCAATGATCTTCATGGCATTTTCTTTTACTTTATCCTTCTTGGATATCTATCACTTTGGGACTAATTTTCATGAGTTGCTTTTCGTAAGCTCAACCAAATATAAGTGAAGGTCATGAGCATAATAATTTTTCTTTCTCTCAAAATAATTTAAGTGAAGCAAGAGAGAATTTCTTCAAAATTTTACTAACTCTCAAACAAATCTAAGTGAAGCAAGAGAGCATTTCAAAAATAATAAAGCACACCATCCTCAAAAAGATATAAGTGAAGCACTAGAGCAAATCCTAGCTCATAAAAGATTTAAGTGAAGCATAGAGAGCAATTCTAACAAGTCAAGACATAGTTTTGGCTCTCTCAAATAGGTGTGTCCAGCAAGGATTGATAACTTAAAACACAAAACAAAAAAAATAAAAGACACATATCATACAAGACGCTCCAAGCAAAACACATATCATGTGACGAATAAAAATATAGTCTCGAGTAAAATACCGATAGTTGTTGGAAGAAAGCGGGGATGCCACTCGGGGGCATCCCCAAGCTTAGTTGGTTTCTCATTCTTGGATAATAGTTTTGGATTCTGGGGCATCCCCAATCTTAGGCTCTTACATCCTTCCTTCATCCATCGTAAGATAACCCAAAACTTGAAAACTTCAATCACACAAAACTCAACAAAGCCTTCGTGAGATCCGTTAGTATAAGAATAATAAACCACTACTATAAGTGTTGTATCAAACCAACTAATATTTTGTTTTTGTATTATATCTACAGTATTCCAACTTTTGTATGGCAAAAACTCATCAAAAAAAACCATAGAGCCATCAAAATAAGCACACAACACAAAGAAAACAGAATCTGTCAAAACAGAACAGTCTATAGCAATCTGACTATTTCGAATACTTCTGTAACTCCAAAAACTCTGAAAAATTAGGAAGACCTTAGAAATTTGTATGTTGATCTACTGCAATTGGAATGGGTATTTTATCGCTCTCTGATAAAAGATGAAAATTAATTTCGTGAGCACAAACTTTCTGGTTTTTTCAGCAAGATCAAACAACTATTGCCCAAGAAGATCCTAAAGGCTTTACATGGCACAAACACTAATTAAAACACAAAAAACACAATCATAACAGTAGCATAACTGTGCTAACACTCAAGAATAGGAAGCAAAAAGCAAAAATAAATTTCATTGATTGGGTTGCCTCCGAACAAGCGCTATAGTTTTACGCCCTTAGCTAGGCATAAAGTAAGGATCTAAGTTTTGACATACTTCTTCTTATTAATTTTCTTGGGGTTAGTTTCATCAGGAGGTTTTGTAAACACAACATAAAACATATTATCCATAGAAACTTTAGCATTCCTTATTCGATTTTCATCATAACCCCTTTGATTTCCTGCTACAATCCAAGAATAGTGTTGATTAACATTATTAAAAACTTGTTGGATTATATCTAGAACGAGGACCTCCTTTTTAAGATTCTCATCAAAGATCTTATTATCTCCAAGCAAATGCCTTAGTGCATAGTCACTATTGTAAAGAATTTCGTCTATCACGGGTTTTTCATGATTCATACCATAAAAATCAAAGATTTCCCTAGCTTCCCGAATTATGTAGTCAAACTCGTTCATAAGAACGAGAGTGGCCAACTTTTTGCCTCTAGGATTCTTTATTTCGGGAAGCTCAAAAAAAATCTTTTCAAAGTAGGATGAGTGCGGATAAATTTGCTTTCAAGTTTTAGAACTAGTGTTGAAATAGCATCCGCATAAGATCTAGTAGTTTTAAGTATAGGAGCATCATCAAGACTCAAATTTCCAACACATTGAAGAATTCTTGGATACGTTCTTTTCCCATACATTTCCCTTGCCCCAAGATAAAAGTTTTAGCATCCAGATTGCCTATACATCCCATCTTTGGATTCAGGCCATCATCTGCTGGTGCCATACCGAAATCACTCATGATTGCAAGCAGAGAATATATCTGACAAGAAAACAGCGAACGGAACAAGAGATGCGAATAAAATGGAATTTTTTTGTGAAGTGGGGGAGAGGAAACCGAGAGGCAAATGGCAAATAATGTAAATTGCAAGGAGATGAGATTTGTGATTAGGAACCTGGTTATGTTGAAGATCCTCCCTGGCAATGGCGCCAGAAATTCTCCATGATGGCAGATGGAACTACGTCGGTATTTCCCCAGAGAGGGAGGGATGATGTAGCACAACGACGGTAGAGTATTTCCCTCAGTTATGAAGCCAAGGTATCGAACCAGTAGGAGAACCAAGCAACACAACGTAAACAACACCTGCACACAAATAGCAATACCTCGCAACCCGACGTGTTAAAGGGGTTGTCAATCCCTTTCGGGTAACGGCGCCAGAAATTGTGTGTTGACGGGAGAAAGTTGTAAATATTGATAGATCGAACGCCAAATAAAATAAATTGCAGCAAGGTATTGTTGGATTTTTGGTTTAGTAGATCTGAAAATAAAAGCAAGGAAAAAGTAGATTGCAAGGCAAATATATGAGAAATAAGATCCGGGGGCCGTAGGTTTCACAAGTGGCTTCTCTTGAGAAAAATAGCAAACGGTGGGTAAACAAATTACTGTTGGGCATTTGATAGAACTTCAAATAATTATGACGATATCCAGGCAATGATCATTACATAGGCATCACATCCAAGATTACTAGACCGACTCCTGCCTGCATCTACTACTATTACTCCACACATCGACCGCTATCCAGCATGCATCTAGTGTATTAATTAAGTTCATGGAAAAACAGAGTAATGCAATAAGAACGATGACATGATGTAGACAAGATCTGTTTATCTATGTGGTGGTAGATATAGATCTCGTCTTTTTATCCTTAGTAGCAACGATACATACGTGTCGGTTCCCTTTCTGTCACTGGGATCAAGCACCGTAAGATCGAACCCACTACCGGGCACTTCTTCCCATTGCAAGATAAATAGATCAAGTTGGCTAGACAAAACCCAAATATCAGAGAATAAATATGAGGCTATAAGAGATCATGCATAAAAGAGATCAAAGAAACACAGATACTTCCATGGATATAAAAACATAGATCTAATCATAAACTCGAAGTTCATCGATCCCAACAAACACACCGCAAAAGAGTTACATCATATGGATCTCCAAGAGACCATTGTATTGAGGATCAAGAGAGAGATGAAGCCATATAGCTACTAACTACGGACTTGAAGGTTTACAAAGAACTACTCACGCATCATCGGAGAGGCACCAATGGAAGTGGTGAATCCCTCCGTGATGGTGTTTAGATTGGATCTGGTGTTTCTGGACTCTATGGCAGCTGGATGAATATTTCGTCGACTGCCCTAGGGTTTTGGGAATATTTGGGTAATTATAGAGCAAAGAGGCGGTCCGGGGGGCACCCGAGGTGGGCACAACCCACCTGGGCGCGCCAGGGCCTCCTAGCGCGCCCAGGTGGGTTGTGCCACCCTCGGGGCACCCCCAGGTGCAACCAGGGCCCATTGCCTTTCTTCTGGCCCACAAAAAATCATTTTAAAGTTTCGTGCCATTTGGACTCCGTTTGATATTGATTTCCTGCGATGTAAAAAAACATGGAAAAAACAGGAACTGGCACTGGGCACTATGTCAATAGGTTAGTACCGAAAAATGATATAAAATGATTATAAAACATCCAAGATTTATAATAAAACAACATGGAACAATAAAAAATTATAGATACGTTGGAGACGTATCACGACGTACCCTCGTAGACCGAAAGTGGAAGCGTTTAGTAACGCGGTTGATGTAGTCAAACGTCTTCACGATCCAACCAGTCAAGTACCGAATGCATGGCACCTCCGTGATCTGCACACGTTCAGCTCCGTGATGTCCCTCGTACTCTTGACCCAGTTGAGGCCGAGGGTGAGTTGCGTCAGCACGACGGCGTGTTGACGGTGATGATGAAGTTACCAACGCAGGGCTTCGCCTAAACACTACGACAATATGACTGAGGTGGAAAACTGTGGAGGGGGGCACCGCACACAGCTAAAGATCAACGTGTGTGTCTATGGGGAGCCCCTCCCCCGTATATAAAGGAGGGGAGGGGGAGGAGGGCCGACCTCAAGGGGCGCGCCCAAGGGGGGGTTCCTACTCCTAGTAGGAGTAGGTTTCCCCCTTTTCTAGTCCAAGTAGGAGAAGAAGGAAGGTGAGGAAGAAGAGAAGGAAAGGGGGGCGGCCCCCCTAGCCCTAGTCCAATTCGGTTTGGGCTAGGGGGGCGGGCACCACCTCTTGGCCTGCCTCCTCTCTTCCTCCACTAGGCCCATAAGGCCTAATAACTTCCCGGAGGGGGTTCCGGTAACCCCGGGTACTCTAAAACTTATCCGAAACAACCCGAACCATTTTGGCGTCCAAATGTAACCTTCCAATATATGAATCTTTATGTCTCGACCATTTCAAGACTCCTCGTCATGTCCGTGATCTCATACGGGACTCCGAACAACCTTCGGTACATAAAATCACATAACTCATAATACATATCGTCATTGAACATTAAGCATGCGGACCCTACGGGTTCGAGAACTATGTATACATGACCGAGACACATCTCCGGTAAATAACCAATAGCGGAACCTAGATGCTCATATTGGCTCCTACATATTCTACGGAGAACTTTATCGGCCAAACCGCATAACAACATACGTTGTTCCCTTTTGTCATCGGTATGTTACTTTCCCGAGATTTGATCGTCGGTATCATCATACCTAGTTCAATATCGTTACCGGCAAGTCTCTTTACTCGTTCTTTAATGTATCATCCTATGACTAACTCATTAGTCACATTGCTTGCAAGGCTTATAGTGATGTGCATTATCGAGAGGGCCCATAGATACCTCTCCGATACACGGAGTGACAAATCCTAATCTCGATCTATGCCAACTCAACAAACACCATCGGAGACACCTGTAGAGCATCTTTATAATCACCCAGTTACGTTGTGACGTTTGATAGCACACAAGGTGTTCCTTCGATATTCGGGAGTTGCATAATCTCGCAGTCATAGGAACATGTATAAGTCATGAAGAAAGCAATAGCAATAAACTAAACGATTATTGTGTTAAGCTAACGGATGGGTATTGTCCATCACATCATTATCTAATGATGTGATCCTGTTCATCAAATGACAACACATGTTTATGGCTAGGAAACTTAACCATCTTTGATTAACGAGCTAGTCAAGTAGATGCATACTAGGGACACTTTGTTTGTCTATGTATTCACACATGTACTACATTTCCGGTTAATACAATTCTAGCATGAATAATAAACATTTATCATGATATAAGGAAATATAAATAACAACTTTATTATTGCCTCTAGGGCATATTTCCTTCAGTCTCCCACTTGCACTAGAGTCAATAATCTAGTTCACAACGTCATGTGATTTCACACCAATACTGCACATATTTATGTGATTAGTTCACATCTTCATGTGACTAATACCCAAGAGGTTTACTAGAGTCAATAATCTAGTTCACATCCCTATGCGATTAACACCCAAAGAGTGATCATGTTTTGCTTGTGAGAGAAGTTTGCTACGGGTCTACAACATTCAGATCCATATGTATTTTGCAAATTTCTATTTCTACAGTACTCTGCACGGGGCTACTCTAGCTAATTGCTCCCACTTACAATATGTATCTAGATCTAGACTTAGGGTCATCTAGATCGGTGTCAAAAGCTTGCATCGAAGTAACTCTTTATGATGAACTCTTTTGTCACCTCCATAAC
Organism: Triticum dicoccoides; assembly: GCF_002162155.2. Taxonomy (NCBI): domain Eukaryota; kingdom Viridiplantae; phylum Streptophyta; class Magnoliopsida; order Poales; family Poaceae; genus Triticum; species Triticum dicoccoides. Next base: position 448,330,235 of record NC_041392.1, on the reverse strand, counting down.
CGAGAAATATTTCCTTAGTCATCTAAGGATAATTTTGACCGCTCTCTAGTGATCTACTCCTATATCACTACTGTACTCCCTTGCCAAAATCATGCTAAGGTATACAATAGGTCTGGTACACAGCATATCATACTTTATAGAACCTATGACTGAGGCATAGGGAATGACTTTTCATTTTATTTCTATTTTCTGCCGTGGTCGGGTTTTGAGTCTTTACTCAACTTCACACCTTGCAACACAGGAAAGAACTCCTTCTTTGACTGTTCCATTTTGAACTACTTCAAAAACTTGTCAAGGTATGTACTCATTGAAAAATTTATCAAGCGTCTGGATCTATCTCTATAGATCTTGATGCCCAATATGCAAGGAGCTTCACCATGGTCTTTCATTGAAAAATTCTTATTCAAGTATCCTTTTATGCTATACAGAAATCCAGTATCATTTCCGATCAACAATATGTCATCTACATATAATATCAGAAATGCTACAGAGCTCCCACTCGTTTTCTTGTAAATACAGGCTTCTCCAAAAGTCTGTATAAAACTATATGCTTTGATCAACTCATCAAAGCGTGTATTCTAACTCCGAGATGCTTGCACCAGTCTATAGATGGATCGCTGGAGCTTGCACACTTTGTTAGCACCTTTAGGATTGACAAAACCTTCTGGTTGCATCATATACAATGCTTTTTTAATAAATCCATTAGGGAGTGTAGTTTTGATATCCATTTGCCAGATTTCATAAAATGCAATAACTACTAACATGATTCGGATAGACTTTTAAGCATCGATACGAGTGAGAAAATCTCATCATAGTCAACACCTTGAACTTGTCGAAAACCTTTTGCGAAAATTCGAGCTTTGTAGATAGTAATACTATATCAGCGTCCGTCTTCCTCTTGAATATCCATTTATCCTGAATGGCTCACCGATCATCAGGCAAGTCAATCAAAGTCCATAATTTGTTCTCATACATGGATGCCATCTCAGATTTCATGGCCTTAAGCCATTTCGCGGAATCTGGGCTCATCATCGCTTCCTCATAGTTCGTAGGTCCGTCATGGTCTAGTAACATGACTTCCAGAACAGGATTACCGTACCACTTTGGTGTAGAACATACTCTGGTTGACCTATGAGGTTTGGTAGCAAGTTGATCTGAAGTTTCATGATCATCATCATTAACTTCCTCACTAATTGGTGTAGGTATCACTGGAACTGATTTCTGTGATGAACTACTTTCCAATTCGGGAGAAGGTACAATTACCTCATCAAGTTCTACTTTACTCCCACTCACTTCTTTCGAGAGAAACTCCTTCTCTAGAAAGGATCCACTCTTAGCAACAAAGATCTTGCCTTCGGATCTGTGATAGAAGGTGTACCCAAAAGTTTATTTTGGGTATCCTATGACCACACACTTCTTCAATTTGGGTTTGAGCTTATCAGGCTGAAACTTTTTCACATAAGCATCGCAACCCCAAACTTTAAGAAATGACAACTTAGGTTTCTTGCTAAACCATAGTTCATACGGTGTCATCTCAACAGATTTTTAGATGGTGCCCTATTTAACGTGAATGCAGCTATCTCTAATGCATAACCCCAAAACGATAGTGGTAAATCAGTAAGAGACATCATAGATTGCACCATATCTAATAAAGTGCGGTTACGATGTTTGGACACACCATTACGCTATGGTGTTCTAGGTGGTGTGAGTTGTGAAACTATTCCACATTGTTTCAAATGAAGACCAAACTCATAACTCAAATATTCACCTCCAAAATCAGATCGTAGAAACTTAATTTTCTTGTTACTAAGATTTTCCACTTCACTGTGTAATTCCTTGAACTTTTCAAATGTTTCAGACTTATGTTTCATCAAGTAGATATACTCATATCTACTCAAATCATCTGTGAAGGTCAGAAAATAACGATACCCGTTGCGAGCCTCAACACTCATCGGACCGCATACATCAGTATGTATTATTTCCAATAAGTCATTTGCTCGCTCCTTTGTTCCGAAGAACTGATTCTTAGTCATCTTGCCCATGAGGCATGGTTCGCAAGCATCAAGTGATTCCAAAAGCCCATCAACATGGACTTTCTTCATGCGCTTTACACCAATATGACCTAAACGACAGTGCCACAACTAAGTTGCACTATCATTATTAACTTTGCATCTTTTGGTTTCAATATTATGAATATGTGTATGACTGTGATCAAGATTTAGTAAACCATTTACATTGGATGTAAGACCGTAGAAGGTTTTATTCATGTAAACAGAACAACAATTATTCTTTGACTTAAATGAATAACCGTATCGCAATAAACATGATCCAATCATATTTATGCTCAACACAAACACCAAATAACATTTATTTAGTTCCAATACTAATCCCGAAGGTAGAGGGAGTATGCGATGGTGATCTTATCAACCTTGGAATCACTTCCAACACACATCATCACCTTGCCCTCAACTTGTCTCTGTTCATTTTATAACTCCTGTTTCAAGTTACTAATCATAGAAACTGAACCAGTATCAAATACCCAGGGGCTACTATGAATACTAGTAAAGTACACATCAATAACATGTATATCATATATACTTTTGTTCACTTTGCCATCTTTCTTATCCGCCGAGTATTTGGGGTAGTTTCGCTTCCAGTGACCATTTCCTTTGCAGTAGAAGCACCCAGTTTCATGCTTGGGTCTAGCTTTGGGCTTCTTCATGGGAGTGGCAACTTGCTTGTCATTCTTCTTGAAGTTCTCTTCTTTCCCTTGTGCTTTTACTTGAAACTAGTGGTCTTGTCAATCATCAACACTTGATGTTTTTCTTGATTTCTAACTTCGCCGATTTCAGCATCACGAAGAGCTTGAGGAATCGTTTTCCTCATCCCTTGCATATTATAGTTCATCACGAAGTTCTAGTAACTTGGTGATAGTGACTAGAAAACTCTTTCAATCACTATCTTATCTAGAAGATTAACTCCCACTTGATTCAAGTGATTGTAGTACTCGGACATTCTGAGCACATGCTCACTGGTTGAGCTCTCCTCCTTCGTGTAGGCAAAAGTACTTGTCAGAAGTCTCCTACCTCTGGACTCGGGCATGACTCTGAAATACCAATTTCAACTCTTGGAACATCTCATATGCTCCATGGCGTTTCAAAACATTTTTGAAGTCCCGGTTCTAAGCCGTAAAGCATGGTGCACTAAACTATCAAGTAGTCATCATACTGAGCTTGTCAAATGTTCATAACATCTACACTTGCTCCCGCAATAGTTTTGTCAGCTAGCGGTGCATCAAGGACATAATTCTTCTATGCAGCAATGAGGATAATCCTCAGAACACAGACCTAGTCCGCATCATTGCTACTATCAACTTTCAACTTAGTTTTCTCTAGGAACATATCAAAAAATAAAATAGGGGAGCTATACGCGAGCTATTGATCTACAACATAGATATGCAAAGACTATTATGACTAAGTTCATGATAAATTAAAGTTCAATTAATCATATTACTTAAGAACTCCCACTTAGATAGACATCCCTCTAATCATCTAAGTGATCATGTGATCCATATCAACTAAACCATGTCCGATCAGCACGTGAGATGGAGTAGCTTTCAATGGTGAAGATCACTATGTTGATCATATCTACTATATGATTCACGTTCGACCTTTCAGTCTTAGTGTTCTGAGGCCATATCTGCATATGCTAGGCTCGTCAAGTTTAACCCGAGTATTCTGCATGTGCAAAACTGGCTTGCACCCATTGTATGTGAACGTAGAGCTCATCACACCCGATCATCACGTGGTGTCTCAGCACGAAGAACTGTAGCAACGGTGCATACTCAGGGAGAACACCTATAGCTTGAAATTTAGTGAGAGATCATCTTATAATGCTACCGCCGAACTAAGCAAAATAAGATGCATAAAAGATAAACATCACATGCAATCAATATAAGTGATATGATATGGCCATCATCATCTTGTGCCTTTGATCTCCATCTCCAAAGCACCGCCATGATCACCATCGTCACCGGCTTGACACCTTGATCTCCATCATAGCATCGTTGTCGTCTCGCCAACTATTGCTTCCACGACTATCGCTACCACTTAGTGATAAAGTAAAGCAATTACATGGCGATTGCATTTCATACAATAAAGCGACAACCATATGGCTCCAGCCAGTTGCCGATAACTTTGTTACAAAACATGACCATCTCATACAACAGTTTATATAATCACATTTTGACCATATCACATCACAACGTGCCATGCTAAAACAAGTTAGACGTCCTCTACTTTGTTGTTGCAAGTTTTATGTGGCTGCTACGGGCTTAACAAGAACCATTCTTACCTAGGCATAAAAAACCACAACAATTTTTCGTCAAGTGTGCTGTTTTAACCTTCAACAAGGACCAGACGTAGTCACACTCGATTCAACTAAAGCTGGAGAAACAGACACCCACTGGCCACCTGTGTGCGAAGCACGGCGGTAGAACCAGTCTCATGAATGCGGTCATGTAATGTCGGCCAGGGCAGCTTCATCCAACAATACCGCCGAATCAAAGTATGACATGCTGGTAAGCAGTATGACTATTATCGCCCACAACTCTTTGTGTTCTATTCGTGCATATAACATCTATGCATAGACCTGGCTCCCATGCCACTGTTGGGGAACGCAGTATTTCAAAAAAGTCCTACGGTCATGCAAGATCTATCTAGGAGATGCATAGCAACGATAGGGGAGAGTGTGTCTACGTACCCTCGTAGACCGAAAGCGGAAGCGTTTAGTAACGCGGTTGATGTAGTCCAATGTCTTCGCGATCCAACTAATCAAGTACCGAACGCACGACACCTCCGCGATCTACACACGTTCAGCTCAGTGACGTCCCTCGTACTCTTGATCCAGTTGAGGCCGAGGGTGAGTTGCGTCAGCATGACGGCGTGTTGACGGTGATGATGAAGTTACTGACGCAGGGCTTCGCCTAAGCACTACGACAATATGACAAAGGTGGGAAACTGTGGAGGGGGGCACCGCACACGACTAAAGATCAACTTGTGTGTCTATGGGGTGCCCCCTCCCCTGTATATAAAGGAGGGGAGGAGGAGGAGGGCCGGCCTCAAGGGGCGCGCCCAAGGGGGGATTCCTACTCCTAGTAGGAGTAGGTTTCCCCCTTTCCTAGTCCAAGTAGGAGAAGAAGGAAGGAGAGGAAGAAGAGAAGGAAAGGGGGGCGGCCCCCTAGCCCTAGTCCAATTCGGTTTGGGCTAGGGGGGAGCGCCACCTCTTGGCCTGTCTCCTCTCTTCCACCACTATGCCCATAAGGCCCAATAACTTCCCAGAGGGGGTTTCGGTAATCCCCGGTACTCCAAAATTTATCCGAAACGACCCGAACCATTCTAGTGTCCGAATGTAACCTTCCAATATATGAATCTTTATGTCTCGACCATTTCAAGACTGCTCATCATGTCTGTGATCTCATCCGGGACTCTGAACAACCTTCGGTACATCAAATCACATAACTCATAATACATATCGTCATCGAACGTTAAGCGTGCAGACCCTATGGGTTCGACAACTATGTAGACATGATTGAGACACAACTGCATTCAATAACCAATAGCGGAACCTGGATGCTCATATTGGCTCCTACATATTCTATGGAGATCTTTATCGATCAAACCGCATAACAACATACGTTGTTCCCTTTGTCATCGATATGTTACTTGCCCGAGATTCGATTGTCGGTATCATCATACCTAGTTCAATCTCGTAACCGGCAAGTCTATTTACTCGTTCTGTAATGTATCATCCCGTGACTAACTCATTAGTCACATTGCTTGCAAGGCTTATAGTGATGTGCACTACCTAGAGGGCCCAGAGATACCTCTCCGATACACGGAGTGACAAATCCTAATGTCGATCTATGCCAACTCAACAAACACCATCGGGGACACCTGTAGAGCATCTTTATAATCAACCAGTTATGTTGTGACGTTTGATAGCACACAAGGTTTTCCTCCGCTATTCGGAGTTGCATAATCTCATAGTCATAGGAACATGTATAAGTCATGAAGAAAGCAATAGCAATAAAAAAAATGATCATAGTGCTAAGCTAACGGATGGGTCTTGTCCATCACATCATTCTCTAATGATATGATCCCGTTCATCAAATAACAACACATGTCTATGGCTAGGAAACTCAACCATCTTTGATTAACGAGCTAGTCAAGTAGAGGCATACTAGGGACACTTTGTTTGTCTACGTATTCACACATGTACTAAGTTTCCGGTTAATACAATTCTAGCATGAATAATAAACATTTATCATGATATAAGGAAATATAAATAACAACTTTATTATTGCCTCTAGGGCATATTTCCTTCATTGGGAAAAGGCTAGATTTTTATTTAATCACCCCCTCTAGACCTACTTTCGATCCTACAGTCCACAAGAAAATAATAAGTGCAACAAGAAAGGAAAGAAATAGTACTAGTTGGGGTAAACAACAAACAAGCCCGTAAAAGAAACATAACATAGCAAGGTCTCAAGGTGGGTAAATGATCAAAAGTAATCTGGACACCACCTCCTTGTACTTCCTTGTCAACTTGTCAATGGCCGTCTTATCCCGCTGCTTGGAGAGAGGCTTCTATAACTGCAAAAATTCGCATAATTTCTAAATGGCAACGGAGGCCCTAGAAGGGTATATATGTTCTATGATAAGTTCAATTCTATCACACCATAGGGTCCAAGCCAAGGTTCCAAACTTCACCCACAATATTCTGTGAATCTAATCCGAGTAATTAACCATGGGTTGGTGCCAATCAGGGAAGTTGGTTGGGTACCAATTATTGCCCTAAACTTCCTTGAAGCAACTCGACATCAACTGGGCATACACACTAGAAGCAAATACACCCCAGGTCGTCATCCACCCCACACAGCAGGCATTGTCCATCGCCTGAGCCATTGCATTTGAGCACTTGATCACCTGAAGCCAGTTTACCCCTAATCAGCTGCCATAGGAAGATCTTGATCCTAGGAGGCAGACGCACCTCCCAAAGCTTAGTCAACTCATCCGACCTTATGCCTGCCGCTAGTCGATTGTGAAGTGACTTAGTAGAGAAATTTCCTAAGGGCTCCTATTTCCATGATGTGAAATCCAACACCATCGACATGGCAACATCTACCACCACGGAGGAGAGCGCTAACCACTCAATGGACTCTAGGGGTCGAAAGATCGAGGGAATGAGAGGTTTAGGCCTGCCTCAACAACCGCCAAGGCCGTCGAGATAAATGGCTGATCCGAAAGACGAAGAGTGCTAGAAACTAAGCAAGGAGTGGTCGGTCATCACATGCCAACTATCTAATAGAGAAGAGTGTCAGGGTCTCTCTCCACCGTCATCGAAGCCCTAGATGGAAAACCCATTTGATGAATTGAATGGCGTGCCAAAATTGAGAGCCGGTTGTGGAGAAAACAACAAATGACTACCCCTGAAGATATTTGGCCCTAATAAGGTATAAAAAAGACCACCATCTCTTTGGATAATGTGCCAAATCCATTTGTTCATCAGTCAAATGTTCATGCGACAAGTAGAAGTGATGCCAAGACCCCCTAGTCTTTTAGCATGCAAATGTCCTGCCATTTGACCATATGGTATTTTTTTTTCTATCTATCTCACCTTGTGAGAAACATTTGGATTGTTATTTGTCCATGTCTACATGGGCCCTTCTGGGAATAGGTATAGACCCATAGTAAACATTGGAAGGCTGTCCAGGGAAGATATATTGAGAACTGATTTCCTGGCCTTAGAGACCAATCTTCCTTGACACAAATCGATCAATGAAAGGGGAGCTAGAGGTGGTTACATGACGGAGAGAGAGACAGGGAATGAATAGTGCAAGTGGATGGAGAGAGAACTAGGGGAATGAATAGGGAAACAATGCAAATGAATAGTGTAAGAGCATCTCCAACACCGACCCTTAAACCGAACACACTATATGTTCGCGGACTGGTCCGCGTACACAGATACGGAGCCAACCATCCAACCTTGTCCTCTAAACATATGTCCCTATTTTTCTCTAGGTCTGCAACACTCAAAATAATTACAGAAAATAGCACAATTCATCCGTAAATAACATGCAAATATCCCAAGTACGAAAATAGTTCAAATGTAAAAATTATATCTGAGATAACCAAATGTTTAACAAGTTTTTTGAATTCATCGATTCTAAATGCAACATACTCAAGTCAGAATCCACACATGTCGTCCCATGCACTGTTCCACTTGAACTCCATCCAACAATGTATGAACATAAATGGACTGCTCTCGGTCCTTTGGTACAACATGGTAGCATGTCCGGACTATACAACCTGATGATTATTAAGTTGCAAGAATGAGTGAATCAATGAATTGACCAACATGTAGAGGAACAAGATGCAAAACTTACAATCTATGGTCGACAAGCCCGTCGGCCACTTCTTCCACTTGTTCAATTGCACTAGAAAACTTTATGACAGAGATGGAGATTGTGTATCACCAATGGGCTAGCAACTTCACATTACGTTCTTAGATCATGTGCAAGTTGTAGGGCGCGAAGTGCTTTTTCTCATGAAACGAAGCATGCCATTTTTCCAGAAGGACGAGCCCCCTTGCCTCACGTCTACAAAGTCCATAGATACGACCTTCCATGCATCACACAATAACTCATCGATCCTCCATCATCGAGTTTCCCACCACTGTGCTTACTTTATAAAACAACAAGAAGGTTAAAAAAAGCTCAATGGCATTTGGCCGAACACCTGCCAGGCCTGGTGTCCGCCAGGGACAGCATCAGCAGGGTGATAGAGGGCACTTGGCTGCGGATGGGTCTTGGGTGGACAATAGTGTAGTCCAAGGCGGGCAAGGGTGGGGGTGGTGGTTGCAGACGCCCGTTAAAGCCTAGGTGATGACTAGAGAGGTACATCGATGGCGTCGAATGAGCAGGGTGTAGATGCATAGTAAGGGGGAGCAACGGCAGAGTGGAAGAAACGACAAGAGTATATCTGGAGTGATCCGGGAGGCTATTTGAGTGGGTCGAGCGTGTCAGACTCGGATGTGGCGGAGGTCTGGACACCCATAATCCTCCCCCAATTTGTGTCCAATCTGCGGTAATTTGGACAAGTGGACGTGTTCGTGCCAAATACGGGTCTGCATGGATGGAAAACTATGCTCGAACAACACAGTTTGGACGTATGCATACTTTTTGGGGGATGTAACTGGAGATGCCCTAAGGATTTCATTTGGTGAGTCAAAATGCCCAGCATTTCTTTGGGATAGTCTAAGTGAGGTCGCTCCCCTGTATAACTTGCCACTCAGCTAATTATTTGGAGCATTTGGCGTGAAAGAAACAAAAAATTATGGTTAATCACTTCATGCCTTCACAAAGAGTCATTGATGACATCAAAACTAACGCTAGCCAATGGAAGGTGCGAGTCTTGGAGGACTGATCATTCATTAGCAGGCAGCTAGTTGAAGTCATCTTATTTGTATCATCTGTACTACTATGTAATTTTCTCTCTGTGTAGTTTTGTAGTTTGTCGGACTAGCCATGGCGTATGTTGTACCCCTAATCCTCTTTAATATAATACATGCAACTCTTCTGCATGGTTCAGAAAAAAGAGTCAAAATGGGTTGCAAGCCCCCCCCCCCCACACACAACATGCATGTCTTCTTCTAAGTTGTACATGCTACTGGGGAAAATACATCCAATGAAATATCCAATGCACCCCGTGATTTTATTTTTGAAAAATATATAACTGTAGGCTAAAAAACCCACAACCTTCATTTTATTCAATCTGAAAACAGAGGTCCAGAAATAATTACATGCATAATTACAAGGCCAAAGTGCATAAAAAGAAAGAAGAAAAGAAAAAAAAACTCTAAACGACAAGAAACCTTCTAAAGTTAAGGGGGTAGGTGAGACACCCGTTTGATCAGGTCATACTTGTATTTGAGTTTCATCATATAAGCTTGTAAGGTAATATCCTTAATGAATCCAACCTTCCATTTGGCAAAAGTGGGTCTCTCATTTCTAAAAACCTTCTCATTCTTGACAATCTAGTAAGATTTGAAAAGAAAGGTTGCCCAAAATCTCACCAGGCCATTCAATTTGTAAGTAATTCCAAATCCTTCCACTAATCTTTCCACTGAAGAACAAATGGTCCGTGTCCTCCCTGGTGTGTTGGGCATAAAATACAATTAGTCCCATCTAAAATATTAGAGTACCTTCTTTGTAGCATAACCTTTGTATTTAATATATCCATTATCATCATCCAAGCAAAGACCTTGATCTTCAAGGTGCAAAAAGCTATTCCTATCCATAATAGAATTGTGTTAGGGACTATTGGGGAGTGAATTAACTCATAGTACCTTTTGGGCGTGAAGCCCTTCTCATCGCTTCTCCGTAGCCAAGTATCATTTTCATAAGGTTTCCTTGTTAGGGAAGATAACATTTGCCTGCATTTCCTGATAAGCATCAAACAATGGGAGATGAAACAAGAAAATAAGACCATCACATTTGAGAACCTCCTCAACAGTAATGTATCGATCCTTTGCAAAGGTTAAAAGTCTTCTAAAGTTATGTTGCAAGAGAACCACTATCCTTGAATGCTGCCAGAAATCATTCCAGAAAAGCACTATGTCTCCTCTATTAACTTTAACCCAAGTCACATTCCTGAAAGCATCCAACGGCCACAGGATGTCCCTGCACAAATATGATCCACAAGAAATAGTGCTTGAGGAGCTCTCCCATCATAACATGACTCCATATTAAGTTAACCCATGGAATATCCGACCTATCAAGGAATTTATTTGCATGTTTGAAAAGGAGGGCATCATTTTGGACCACCAAGTTAAGAATTCCCAGAGCACCCTTTTTCACATGCCTACAAATTAGGTCCCAGGATGCCAGGGAGGGTGTAGGTTCCTACCTATTTTTCCTTCAAAAACAGTTTCTTTGTGTTCTTTGTAGGTGCTTAGTAATTCCAGGTGGCAATTTAATGGTACACATTAGAAAATAGACATGGAGGACATTGCAGAATTAATCAGCTGAAGCCATCCTGCTTGGCCCAGAAAAGATGAGCTTGCGGTTAATTGCCTTTCCATACAGTCTAGTACATGAAGAAGATCAACAATTCTAGGACTGCTGGTGCCCATACAAAGACCCAAGTATGTAAATGGAAGTTTCAAAACTTGACATTCAAATATCCCCGCAAGCCTAACTATTTTCTCTTCAGACACATTAATTGGTAGTAAAAGACTTGTTATAATTGACCACAACGGCAGTCGATTCAGCAAAAGAGGCAAGCATTTTCTTCAAAGCCAGCAATTGAGACTCCTCAGCTGGCAGAATCAATAAGGTATCATCTGCATATTGGATAATTGGGAAATCCTTGTCATGGAATGGGACTGGAAACCTCAGTTCAACCCTCTGCAACATCTCACTTACAATGGATTGTAACATGTCAACAGGAAACACAAAAAGAAGGGGGGAGAGGGGGTCAGCCTGCAGAACCCCTCTATTACATTGAAAATGCCTCCCAGGACACCATTTAATAGGATAAAAGAAGTACAGAAGAAAGATACCCCTTAATCTAAGAAATCCATTTTGTATCAAACCCCTTGGACTACAAAATCTGTTCAATAGCTTCATGTTCTACAATGTCAAAGGCCTTCTCAAAATCAAGCTTCAAAATTAAAATTGGGCTCTTGGACTGATGGCATTAGTGCAGGTACTCTAAGGTCCATGCCAAACAATCTTTGATGGTTCTTGTGCACACACTCCATTATTACCCCTTTATCCTATTTGCAGCCATTTTACTTAAAAATTTGACAGGAACTCATGTCAAAGACATAGGCCTGAAATCATTGATAGATTTAGGAGATGGCTTTTTCGGAACCAGAGTAATGAAAACCAGGTTCCAACACTTTTTTAGGAACAACCCATTAAACCCATCAGGACCAGGAGTGAAAAACTGAGGGATAAGATTTGGCCTGCGCATGGGTTGATCGCGTACTCACAGTAAATATCAACCATTTCATCACAACAAACCCGTATAGTCTAAAGATTTGCTATAAGGCCCCATGTTTCATTAAAATCAATCCATTATATGAAATCGTGGCGGATACTAGACTGCAGGTTGATTAATTGAAATATAAAGTACTTTTTTACAAGCTATGTTCGCAGCCTAGTCTCAACCATTAGAGTTATGCCATGGCACGACAGATACAACACTTCGGCTGGGAAAGTTTGTCTCATTAATGCGTGTCTCTCCTCCCTTCCCATGTTCACCATGGGTTTCTTTAGATTGTCCAAGGGCACGCATGAGGGCTTTGACAAGCATAGGGGTACCCTTTCTTTGGAATTCTTCTGATAACAAGCGTAAATATGTTTGTCAAATGGAATATCATTTGTGGTCCGAAAAGCCTTGCGGGCTAGGGATTTTGAACACCTTGGTTATGAACAATTGCCCCATCAATAAATGGTGGTGGGCGATCATGATGACATCTCTTGGTACCCTTTGGCTCAATCTTCTGAAAGCTAAGTACTTCCTTTCCGGTAGTCCCATGCTCGCTTCGGCGTCATGTGGGTCTCAGTTTTGAAAATACCTAATCGGAGTGAGGGATGTGTTTCACGAACATGTCAAGTTTGTTGTTAGGAACGGTGCTTCTACTCGCTTCTAGTTGGACTGGTAGTCTGGTGATGCCCCTTTAGCTTCTTATTTTCCAATTTTATTTTCTTACTGTTCCAACCATGAGATCTCAATCTTTGAGCTCTCTCATAACAACTGGGATCTGGGCTTTCGGATTCCCCCATAGAGTTGGTGGACTGGCACCGTATTACTGCTTTGTTCCCTATCCTCTTGGAGGAGGAGGATTCGGTGGCTTCGCCCCATGTGGCGTCTGGGAAATTTACTGTCAAGTCTCTTTATGCTAGGATTATTTCCGGATCCCCTACTTCAAAGTTCAAGCAAATTTGGGCTGCCAGGATTCCCCCTAAGATTAATATTTTTCTTTGGCAGGCCTTTGGAGGTCGGTCGCCTTCCACTGGTCAGATCCGGAAAAGGAATGACCCTGACTCTGCTAATTGTGCCTTGTGCTTTGCCCCAGAAGACACCAACCATATTTTCTTTGGGTGTGCGCTGGCCAAGCTGGCCTGGGGATGTGTTTGCTCTTGGTTGAGTGTTTCATGGGCCCCCAACTCATTCTCGAACTTACTATTGTTGGCTAGCAACCTCCAGGGTGTTTCTAAGAGGCTGTTTTGGGCTGGGCTTGGTGCTTTATGCTGGTCTCCATGGACTACTAGGAATAAATTCACCATTGAGGGTGTTTTTCCTAATAAACTTGCTGATGTCATGTTTAAAATGTCTATCTTCTTGCCACAGTGGAAATTATTGACTAAGCCAGTGGATCGGGATGGTATGGAGGTGCTGATCAACAAAGTGCGTGCGTCTGCCAATCTGATGTCATCCCCTGCTGACGCAACTCCCTCCTAATTATGTGGTCTCCTTCCTTTTAGTAGTAGGTGGTTGGCCTGCGTGCCTTTTCGTGTGTCATTTGGGCATGCCTGCCAATGAATTTATGTTTATGCGACTTGTGGTTGTTCGCCTGTTGGTGTGGTTGTGCTGTGTGCATGTTGTTGGTCTATTTAGTACTCTGCCATGTGGCTTTATTTATAAAGTCAAGCATATTCCTTTTCTCTAAAAAAGAAGAAGAATAAAGTGTTACACAAAGTTCACTAAGTGGTGTTGGACCTGCCTATAGATCAATGATGAAACATGCAATCTTTTTGATCGTCTAAATGTGTGCCTAACTTTCGATGCAAGTGTTGAGGAATAACTTCAATTATTTTTATTTTTTCAAAATGTTCTAGGTCCATATATTAGATAAAACCATCCTTACAAGAACTTCCTTGCAATAATAAGAAATTATGTTCACCTCCTTGAAGAAACCAACATCTTCTTCCTTCTGCAATGACTGGCAGCACACCAGAAAGCTCATTGTTGCCTCCGAGTCTCCAGTCTCAATGGAGCAATCTTGTTGAAACCTAGGAGCTTGAAGAAGCAGCAACCGGGTAGTCGATGATGTAGGCCAAAAGATGCTGACTATCATGATCTGAACATATCACAATCTCGAAGAACCTAGTCCCGAGGAGGACTATAAGATAATCCCAACTCCCGCTAGATAGATGAGGGGGCACAAACCTTGGAAGTTCCTCGACGAGGCCCCATATGTTTGAGGATCATCAGAAGGAGAAGGAACTTAGTAGGGCATCGTCGATTACCTAGTAGATTAAAAAAAAGACAAAAACAAGGCCCATTATGTTTCCCTCACTGAAGCTCGCACTCCCTTCATCGGTGCCAAACAGCATGCACTACAAAAGAAGACACATCCGTGACATTTTGGGCCAAACGAATTTTTTTGCTGTCATACATATGACACTTCTATGATGATAATTGTGACAAAACCCGGTATCATCATAGATGTGGTGGGCTCCTACTTCTATGACAAAAAATCATGACAAAAAATGGGCTTTTCGTCCTGGGCAGGCCGGAGACGCAGATGCATGACAATCTTTGAGCGGTCCATGACGGAAAAAACCGTGGTAGAAGCGAGGGGGAGGAAAATTTCGGGGAGTTCCCGGTTATGGTGGAAGGTCGGGGCCGAGCGATGCGCGTTTCTCTCGTGCACGTACGCGCGTGTGTGCGAGGCGTTGGCTCTAACTGAACCCGAGTGAGGCGTTGGGCCCTAACTGAACCCGAGCGATTGCAGTGCAGGCTACGTGTTACTGAACCCGAGCGATCGATCGATGGCTGTTAACTGAACCCGATCGAGCGATTCCTTCGCTACTGCTGCTAACTGAAGCCGATCGATTGGATGAACAGTGAGCGTTGAGAGGGGGGCGTTGGATGAACAGTGAGCGGTGGAGTTGCCTCTGGATGAACAGGACCCCGTGGTATGGTGGAGGGCTGGATGAACAGTAGACGGTGGAGGGGTGCCCATGGAGGGGTGGTTGAACAGGACCACGTGGTGTGCAGGGCTGGATGAACAGTAGACGGTGGAGGAGTGCCCGTGGAGGGGTGGTTGAACAGTAGCCGGTGGAGTAGCGCGCGGTGGAGGCTGGATGAACAGGAGCCCGTGGAGGTTGGAGGAGGTCGACGATAGCCCGTGGAGGCTGGAGGAGGTCGACGGTGGAGATGAACAGTATCCCGTGGAGTACCGTTTTGCTGTACGCCACACCCCTCCCGATCAACAGGACCCCCGTTTCGACCGTAGCGCTCCAACACAAGTCCGTTTCCTCCGTTTTGCGGTACGCCACACCCCTCCCGATCAACAGGACCCCCGTTTCGACCGTAGGAGGTCTATTTCCTCCGTTTTGCGGTACGCCAGACCCCTTCCGATGAACAGGATCCTGTTTCGAATGTGGTCGGTCGAACACAAGGACGTTTCCTCCGTTTTGCGGTACGCCAGGCCTCGTTTCCATCGCCTGTTCCGTACAAGCCCTCCCGATGAACATGACCACGCATTCCGTTCCGACCCAGCCGGTTGGCTCCCACGCGTTTCGTTGCCTCCCGATGAATACGACGCATTCCATTGCCTCCCCATGAACATGACGCATTCCGTTGCCTCCCCATGAATACGATGCATTCCGTTGCCGCCCCATGAACACGACGACAACGTTGTTTCTCCGTTCCGACCTAGCCATGTACACGAGCCCTAGCCATACATATGCGCGAGTAGGCGTTCGGGACCCTGCCCGTATGTACGTATGTGGCCGTATTTTCTTTCTTGCACCCTAGCCGCTGTACGTACGTGTACATGCTACGTGCGCGCCTCTACTACGACACGTGCGCGCCTCTACATTGACCAGTATATATGTACGTACACGTTCGCGACAAGAATGACAACGCTACGTACGCTTCGACCAGGTGGGTCCTGCCTGTAAGGCACTTCCTTGCCTGTGAAGATGTAGCTGGTGGGTCCCAACAGTCAGGGGGGCGAATTGTTTTGTTTTTGTATTTTTGCCCGGACGCACTCCCTTGCGTGCGAAGGTGTAGCTGCTGGGTCCCAGCAGTCAGGGGGGAATCGTTTTGTTAATTTTTTTGCCCGGACGCACTTCCTTGCGTGTGAATATGTAGCTGGTGGGTCCCAGCAGTCAGGGGGGCGAATCATTTTTTTCCAGACACACTTCCTTGCGTGCGAAGATGTAGCTGGCGGGTCCCAGCAGTAAGGAGGAAACATTTTTTTGGGAAATACGGTGGCCCGTCCGGTGGTTCCCCGCTATCAGGTGGAGGAATAATTATTTTGCGCGTAATAAGGAGGCACTTCCTTGCTGCGGCCGTGGACCCAGCTGTCAGCCTCTCCACATACAGTCCACGTCCGATGGAAGCCATTCCTTGACCACGTTGACCACGCCGCGCCGAGAGCACCAGGGCGATGGACGACAGCGAGGCCTAGGAAGGGGACGACACGGAGCCGGGGAAGACACGATAGTGGATGCCCACGCGTAGAGGAGTATGAGGGTTCACTCGTTCGGCTGCAGTGTGAGGCTGCCATCGCCGCAGAATAACATGGGGGTGTGGGTGCGTAGAGGGATGGCCTAGCTAGTGGTGGGAGTAGTAGGGGGCGGTGAGGCCTCCGCGGCATCACAGCCGGCCACGGGCGGCAGGAGCAGGCGGCACGACTGCGCTGCTTTGGGCGGCTGGAGCAAGAAGACCAGATGTTGAAGAAGCACTATGGCCGTTGGATGGACATCGTACGGTCACTGGAGCTAGAATCGTTCATATATTGACTAAAGTTGACAAAGGCCTCCGTCCCAGTCAACTTAGTAGGCCCACAAGTCAGCCTCCCACCAAGGTGGGTCCCAACTAGCAGGGGGTATTCATATTTTTGTGCGTAATAAGGAGGCACTTCGGGTGGGTCCGAGCTGACAGCGGGGGAGAAGTTTTTTTCGCGAAATACGGTGGCCCGTCCTGTGGGTCCCAACAGTCAGGGCAAAACATTTTTTTTCGCCAAATACTGGTGGCCCGTCTGGTGGGTCCCTGCTATCAGGTGGAGGAATAATTATTTTCCGCGTAATAAGGAGGCACTTCCTTGCGGCTGCCGTGGACCCAGCTGTCAGCCTCTCCACGTATAGTACTCTTCCGATGGAAGTTGGTCGTTGACCACATTGACCAAGCCGCGCCTAGAGCACCACGGCGGTGGACGACGGCGAGGCCTAGGAAGGGGACGACGCGGAGCCGGGGAAGACGCGGCAGTGGAAGCCCGCGCGGAGAGGAGTACGAGGGTTCACCGGTTCGGCTGCGGTGTGAGGCTGCCGTCGCCGCAGAATAACAGGGGGTGTGGGTGAGTAGAGGGATGCCCTGGCCAGTGGTGGGAGTAGTAGGGGGCGCTGAGGCTTGCGCGGCAGCACAGCCGGCCATAGGAGGCAGGAGTAGGCGGTCCCGCCGGCGCTACTTTGGCGGCTGGAGCAAGAAGATCAGAGATTGAAGAAACACGACGGCCGTTGGATTGGCATCCAATGGTTACATCTGCTAGAATCATTTGTTGACGTATATAATAACTAAAAAAAATCTTGCATACGCGTCAAATAAACAGGCCCACAAGTTAGACCACTCCCTCTTTTTTTAATAATTTATATATAGCTCATGAAAACTTCTTATGCAATTTATTGTAGTCGTTTTTGTGGTTGGCCGGGGCCAATTTCGCATATTTCTGTGGGTTCCAAACTATTTTTAATACCGAAATGTCGAGCCAGATTTAAAGTACTTTGAAGATATATTTAAATTAGGTTAATGCCCAATGAAATAGGAATCTGAAAATGTGAAAAAATTCAGAAATTATAAAGTAATTGCCAATTTGTCATCTGTTTTTATATTTACAACCCATTTCGTATTACTTTCAAGACCTGCAGGCGTCTTGAAAGAGTTGCAGCTCATCAGGGCGTAGAAAAATAAGTAGGCCTGGATTGGGTATTCTTCAGAAAAAATAAACTGGGCTCATTTTCACAAAGAAAAAATAGCTGGGCTGGTCACATGGTGAACATAAAATATAAGCCTGGGCTAGACGGGCCACAGCCCAGTTCAAACCCTGCTCCATCTCAACAATACCAAACAAAAAAAATACTGCTTGAGTAGCTACGTCCCAGGTGTCAGCCGATCTTGTGCTGTTCTCTTGTCTATTGACTATATACGCTCACAATGTCGTGGGTCCCAGATGTCAGGAAAACACTAGGAGGAAGCATTTTATTTTTCCATACACTGACATGGTGGGCCCCTACTGTCATCCTCTCCACGTACTTCTGCCTTGTTTGTTGACCATGTTGACAACGCGAGAGTGTGGCGCTGCGGTGAGTGCACCAAAGCACGCGGAGGACGTCGGTGTTAACGATTTAGGAGACGGTGGGGCGGCGATGCATGCGTTGAGGCACAGCCAACCGTGGGAGGCGGAAGCAGGCGGCCCCACCGGCGCTGGTTTGGTTTTGGCGGCTGGAGGAAGACAGGACTGAAGAAACACGACAGACTGTAAAAGCAGCAGGAGTACTTAACAACCTTAACTGAAACCAGCAGGGGCACTTAACAACCAAAGCTGAAAGCAGTATGAGTACTTATACAGGTTCAACCGTACAAAGCACGCCTCGAACAGTGCTACTTTGCCTATAGTTAACCAAGGGTGAGGCTGCCAAGCCCCAGGACAAGGCCCAGGCGCCATCCCGTGCATCCACAACCTTCTGAAAGCGGCTTCATCTCGCAACGTGGTCAATAAACAGGATATTCGCTTTAGAGCCATGGAAAAGCATGAACATAATCTTCTGCCCTATTCTCCAAGATGGACGGGCCTTCATTATTTGAGACCACCCATGGATAAGTATCTTTTCACCTCCAAGGGGAATTGAGTAGGTCGACATAAACATCATGTAGTGACCAAGCGCAAGTCTGACCCGACCATGGTCAGGCATCTGTATAGGAACAATAGAGCTCAGTAGTTCCTGTTTCAAGAAGATCACAGCTGTAAAACTGTGTATAAGCAATAGTTTATGAACAACATATATAACAGAAAACAGCTCGTGCCATAAGTTTCTCGACATAGTTGGACCTGTTCAACGAGTGCAGCAGTGGCACACATATCCCACGTGGCCTTCCACAATTGAAACGCTCCACAAGGACCTCAAGACGATCAATAAAGTGTAGGAACTTGTGGATGTCGATCCAGTCAACTTCAGTGCCATTAGTAACAGCCGAGTTATTACAGAGTAACAAACGAGCAGACTACTTAACTCTGAAAAAACCTACACGTGCCACCAATTATAAGAAAATATTAGTTAGAAGTAGCATCTTCGTGAGAGATTCGTTGCTACTTCTAAAGTTAAATTGTGATTAGTTAGACAAAATAGGTGGATTAAGAAGTAATCGAGGCAACAAGCAAGAACCAGATACAAAACTAACATGGATGAACAATTGGAACGACGTCGGGGTGGAAGATCGCAGTGAAGATGAGACTAGGTTCTTCTATTTCCATCAACATTCGTGCGCCAACTTTTAGTCCGTAACACTTGAGAAAGTTTATCCAAGTTCGGCCATAAAAAAGCAGCGATCTTCTTGGTTCATGAACCCAACTCGGAACTTATATCCATGGCTTGTCTTCACTGTGACCATTAAACTAGTGTATTCAGTTATGGCAAGGCCGAGCATCTTGAGTACATGTGTTCTGGTAGAGCAAATAATACACTGTAGAAAAAATAATATGAGAACACAACATGTTCAAAAAAACCCCACCCTCCCGGATAGAAAAGAGGATTCTAGGAACATACTGTGCGCGTTTCAAAATGCTGTGTTAGGATGAGAAGGAACAAGTGTGGCGTCTCGCCGAGGGCGTAGAAACCTGTAGGGTACTCGCACTTTGGGCACTGCAAATGAAACACACTAGATTCAATAGGAAGAAAAATGCATCAAAGGCAGCGGATGCCATCCTAGCATTACCTGCGACCAAGGGACTTGGATTTATCGGGGATGGATGAAGAATTCGTACCTGGTTCTCCATGAGAAAACCCTATGCAATCGCCGAGAGGGGGTTTTCTCTGAACAAGCAGACGAGGGAGAAGGGGATTCAGGCCCAGTGAAATATTGCCGCATCGTCCATCCAGCTTACTGCTAAAGCTGGAAAGGGGGGGGGGGTTGTGATTTGACGGCTCATTGGGCATTACTGCAGCGCTACGAGTGGTGTGTCTACCATGAAGTTGTGCACTCTAATGTGTGCATATGGCACATGGACCCCGTTGCCGGTTTCCCCACATATCAGCGAAAGGAAGTAGAAAGACATGAGTAACTAGTTACACATAATTTTTTTGACAGAGAGATACTCCCTCTGTAAAGAAATATACAAATCTTTTATATCACAGGCTCACCTTGCCGAGAAATATACTCCCTCTGCAACGCATGGGCATTATGGGGGTTCAGCTTTTTTTATGGGGGTTCAGCTGAGAATATAGTACTCAGATAGCTTCATGGTTCTGGACTTTGGGCCGCAGGCCGACCCTGCATGTTTGGGGGCCCATGTGTTCTACCTCAGTGCTTTTCATATTGCAAGCGATCGGTACGGTGCTGGTTTTAGATGCTGTCGCAAGGCGAATACACAAAATTGAATAAAGCACGACAACTGTTGGAATGAAATCGAACGACAGTTCCTAACCAGCAATCAAAGTTGCAATTCTATCAACGATATACCATGTGATAAATAATACTGTCATACTACTTATACACACAGGACACTTGTTTCACCATGCCAGATTATTACATCAAAATCTCTCGGAGGATAGATCACTTCGGCAGTTGCGTGCTGCTACTGAAGAATTTCAAAGTTGATTTGGACCAGCTCTCCTTGCTGAGAAAGTTCGATTTTGACATCATCCCCTACCGCGAGATATGATTTAGATTTGAACCTTGACCATCCTTTAGCATCAATCATCATGTGACCATCCTTTGTACTTACGGTATATTGAGCAGGTTCATTCACACCAAGGCTGCGCATGGTAAGAGAAACTTGGCCGCGGTCGCCCAGATTGTTGAACGACTCCCTCGTTGCTCTAGGAATTCTCTGTTTGCAAACAAGAAGACATACCCAAACAGTTAGATCAACACAATGAATCATGTGAAACAACATGGAAAGAAAAAAGAACGAAGCACTTGGGCGGCCAATGCTTACCAAGAAGGTGGACATGTCGGTTTTTGTAAGAACATTGGTATATGAAGTGCGAACTGCAGCCCAGTCTGTTGCCGGTGCAACTGCACGGGCCGGAGTAGATGCAAGTGCAAGTGTTGGTGCAGGTGCCGAAGCCGCTACTGCTGCTGGAGATGGTGCTCCTTGTAGAGCTGGTGCCGGTGTCAGAGCAGGTGCCGGTGTCGATGCCCGATCCTCTGGTAGATCAGACTGATCCACTGATGCGGTCGGTGCCCAATCCTCAGCTGGATCAGACTGAGCTGATGCCGCTGTCAGTGCTAGAGCAACTGCCGGTGCTCGATATGTGCGAGACAACGACGATCGTGTCTGGTCTGCTATGATCAGCTTTCTAACTTGACTAGGATCCGTGACCGTGATCCAATTTTTTTTATTCATTTCTTTTAAACATGAGAAGGACTAATTGTGGTGTTTTTGTTAAACCAAACTGCAGTTCATCATAGGGATTCAGCTTGTACTCAGACAACAGACTGATCCAATTTTTTCCAGTAATATAAGTGATGGACAGTGCCTTCGTTACTGACACGACATAAGAAGTGAAACCTGCAAAAATAGCCATCGTAGAGCAAACCAAACGGTTTATTCTGTGATGAATGTCACATGGCAAAACCTGCATCGTAAAATTGCAGGAAAAGAAAGAAAACATGACATTAAATCAATAAGATTTAGACAGTAAATCAATAAGATTTACTTAATGTGACACGAGTGAATCCTTACCAGGAAATCACTATGTTGAAGTACTAAACAGGAGATTGATCGTCCAACTACGCATGGCATGCAGTGGCCCCGCCTACTCCCACAAGTAGGACAGTCCAAAGGTCGTGACAAATCGTATGGACCAAACATCCATGGGACTAGAAATCCTGGTGGGTGCGATAAACCCTGCAATGCATACAGATATTGGAGTGTAACCATAATTGATAAACCGTCCTCACAAAAAATATGATCTGGATACTTCAAAATATACAGACTGAATTGAGTGGATAGGCATTAACATAGACCGTTCTCAGGACTGACCACACACCAAAAGCGGCAGTACTAATAAACAATACAGGGTTCACAAACACAAATCAAGTACTGAACAATAGTACTTACTACAGCCAAGCAAAGTTGCACTAACTAAACTCTGCAGACTATTTCTTGCCACCGACCTACGGGATGAACCCCGCATAACTGACTAGGCCATGGACTTCATGTGAGATGTCTACATGCACCATCACCATCTTGTCAACCTTGGAGAAGCTAACAGAGTGGTCTTTCCACTCATAAACATGATGATGAAGACATGCCGCATCAGATTTGTTGGGAAGATTTACAAGAACCACACCCTTTGTAATCGAAGGCACAATCAGGAAATTGTTGTGGTCAAGTACAGCCTTGAGAACACGCCTGACAACAATGCTACAGGAAAACACTAGTTCAGGACATGTGGCGACAAGGACACAACAGTTGGATAGTTCAGCAGTAGAACTCATCATCAGGTCTTCCAGTTCACACGGCATGACTTTGAGAACTTCATCTCCACCGCAGACCTGGTTCTAATTCAAACAGAAACCATATTTTATTACTACCTCCGTTCAGAAATATAAGATGATTTTCGATATTATACTCCATATATGACTACATATACGCACAGAAATGAGTGAACAAAGACACTAGAACATGTTTTCAAAGGCATGAGAGCAGAGGGATTACATGCAATATCCATAGCACAAGTTACTGAGGCAAATATACCCTCTTAAAAGGTAGCATTGATGTTCATAAAGTACTCCCTCCATCCCAAAATTCTTGTCTTAGATTTGTCTACATACGGATGTATCAAGTCACATTTTAGTATTAGATACATCCGTATCTAGACAAATCTAAGACAAGAAATTTGGGATAGAGGGAGTAGTTGAAAGTAATCTATAAGAAATCAGTGTCAACCTCTCGCATGTTTTGGTCAAAAGAGGAATTTAGAACCGTCATTCGGCACACTAAAATCACATGCAAGATCACCCAGAAAGTTGTACTACCACTACTAGTACTGCGTGTTAGATGAAAAAACACGATCAAGATCGAGAAAAAGATCGTCAACAAGAGACATTACCTGGACTTGCTTAATGAGGGATCCCGGAGAGGGGGCTTGGACAGGGCGATGGCTTTGAGCTTGTCCGCGGTAGTCTCGGCGGGGTGCTTGCGCTTCTTCGTACCATGAGCCTCGACGGTTTTGGCCAGATCCATAGACATCACGTCGGCCGGTGCTCCGGCGTCCATCCAAGAGAGGAAGCTGAGAGAGAAGAGTGAAAGGAGGAACAAGATGAGGGAGAAGCGAAGCGAGTGGGGGTTTTCTTCAAGAGAGGAAGTTGAGAGAGAAGAGTGAAATGATGGTTGCTTCGTCCGTCCAACTTACTGCTGGAAAGGAGGGGGTTTTGTGATTTGACGGCTCATTGGGCATTACTACGGCGGTTCGATCGGGATAGTCTACTGTCACTCTACTATGGAGTAATTTAGTGCATGGCTGGTGGACCCATGTGCTGGCTGTCCCACACGTCGGCAAAAGTGAGTAATTCAGTGCATGGCTGGAGGAGGATCCGCACGGTAGAGCGTGTCCATTGTTTTTTTGAAGAAAAAAATGATTACAGCAAGTGTTTCCATTCTTACGACGGAGGAGTGCGAAACACGGCAGCCACTTGAACATACATAGTGCTCCTACTATTAGGCATGTGCAGTGGTTCATACGTCAGTACTACACAATCTTGTTGCTAGTGTAGTAAGATATGACGATAACAAATGATGTTGTGCGCATGTCAACTACTCCTATATGTAACATAGTACCGCTTTTTCGACTGCCCGGTCGAGAATGAATGGTGAGATCAATGTTAACAGAACTAGGTCCACAGCGCACAGAGAGTACGGTGCTACAGTACTCCACGAAACATGAACCATATGAAGCAAGAATAGTGTTATGCAGGGTGTATGAAGGGTGCACGGGATCGGAGCAAAAGTTCCCTTCTCGACCCACTTTTGGGTGTTTGGCAGAGTGCATGAAGGGTGCATGAGTCCACACTAGTAGGTTGACAAAAATACATGAAGAGGAAACAGCTATATTGAGATGAGAATGCAACCAAACACACCCACACACTTTGTGCTACAGTGACTGATCTGCACCATCTGAGTTTGATCCAACGGTCATGTTGCGCCCAGACATGGACATGCCCATGCAGAGGGCGCCTAAACACCACCGAAGTCCCTCTGCTTCTTGAGGCGCATGTCGTTGGTGATGCAGGGTGCAACCGCCCGCTCCCGGTCGACGGGAGCCAGTGTCAGGCGCCTCACCTCGGACTCCGTGATCTGCTGCGCCGCCATGGCACTAGGTAGAAGCAATGGGGAGAGGAAGCAAAGGGGGCGAAACGGCTGAAAGGCAATGCAATCTACGGGAAGGCGGAGGGAGCGGGGAATCTTTTAGTTTTCACCACGGTAAAACACCAGTCGACGACTTCTCACATCAGGGAGCAGTGGGTTTTTACAAGCGGAGTCATCGTGACTAATTGCTGCCGCGCCTGCTCCCGTCAATCAAAAAATTAAAAATCCTGCCGCGCCTGCTCCCGTCAATCAAAAAATTAAAAATCCTACCGCACCCAAACACCAGAGCTACGCCGCCGTGGATATTTAAATTTACCTGCCGGCAAGTAGATAAAAAAAGGGGTGAAAAAACAAATGTGGCGGCGGCCTAGCTAATCGGTCGAACTAGCCCAACTAGCTAGCCACCATGCTTCACTAATGTACTTGGCCGGAAAGGTGGTCTTTCGTGATTTGACGACTCATTTACTTGCTTTGGCGCTATGACCGAGGAGGACCCAGAAAACACGCGGTAGGGCATCCCACGTCAAGAAGAATATATGCTTGCACCACCCGGGAGGACCCCGAAACCGCGCGGTAGGGTGTGCCACATCTCGGCACGCAGGAAAAATGGGTGTGTAAAAATATACTGTATCAGACGTAGTACCTATGGTTCGACCTTGGGACCCAGCCAGTCGGTCGAAAACACCCCACTAGCCACACAACTTCATCATGCAAACATGGCACGGAGGATAGATGTGGTTAGCTCCGCCTCGACCAACCACAACGTCTCTTGTTCTAGGAGATTCTTCTATTTTCCAAGCTTTTTTTAGTTGTAATAACACCACGACAAGCTAGCGCCGCTCTTCGTGTGTGCCCGTGCAAAGGTTAGACGATGGAGAGAAGATAGATTGAGATCGCAGACCTGGGACCCACCAGTAAGTGAGACAACGGTCATGCACGTGTTGACGAGGCACTCCCTCTACTCTACTCAATGCAAGTACTATATAAAATCAAGTTATGGGACAAAGCCAACAACTGTTCGTTTTTTCAGGCTATTGACTTACGCTTTGCAGTCCAGGTTGCCAGTTCGAATCTCGTCTTTCAGATTTGTTAGTTTTAGGTCCAAATTTGATTAATGACAAGTGGGACCCCCGTGTGTTTTTCCGATATTTTAGTGTAGGATGGTTTTTTTTGAACAAACACTTTGCACGGTTAGACAAGTAACTGCACGAGTTACACGTTTTTTGCAAGTTTACGAACACAAATGACAGCGGCATAGAATATCACATCCACCCCGCAGCTTAGATACTATGGTGATACGAGTTTTTACACCGTTGGAAGTGAGATCCAATGGCTTGGGAGTAGTCTTTGTAATTATGCGCAATTTCCAAACTCTCCAAAGGTTTTTTTGCAAATAAAACATTCATGCCTTGTGTGTGCCGCTGCATCTTCGATCCAACGGCTCCCCGGTGCTCATATTAGGTGCTCCCCGTAGCTTAATTACCCGCTACGGTGATATGAGCATCTAGGTCGTATGATCAGTGATCAGATGGCACATGCGTAGTACTTGTACTTTCTGCGCATTTCCCAAACTCTATCAGCCGTATATTGCAAAAACATTCAAACCTCCTACTGTGGGCCGTTAGATCTCAATGAACTCGTATCACCATAGAATCTACGGTGCGGGAGCACCTCATACTCTCCCGTGCGAGAAAACATAAGGTGCTATCGCAGCTTGGATGCTACGGTGATACGAGCTTGGAGGTCATTTGATCTGAGATCCAATGGCATCTGAGCAGTCTTTGTGCTTGTAAGCAGTGGCCGAACTCTTTTGGGACTTTTCTGCAAAAAAACCATTTGAACCATCGAGGAGGTGTTGGGTCACAAATCCAACACCTCCGAAGAGCTTGTATCACCAAAGCATAAGGTGTGGTAGCACATGATATTCTTACATACAGGAGAATATGATGTCCTACTTCATCTTAGATGCTATGGTGATACGAGCTTCGAGGTTATTGGATATGGGATCAAAGGGCATCTAAGTAGTTTTTGTACAAATTGTGTGCAATTCTCAAACTCATCAAGGTTTCCTGCAAAAATATTAAGACACATCATGCGAGCTGCTATATCTCAGATCTACAAGCTCCAAGCAACTCGTATCGGCATATAGCATCTAAGGTATGGGGGCACATGATATTCTCCCGGGGAGGAGGGATGGGGTGTGCACAACCAATCGGTGGTTGGGAGGGTGGGGACAAATATAATCTAAACAACCCTAAACAGAGCTCCACAATTTTATCTAAGGTCGAGGGGTTGACCCCCGACAATCATAGCTCCGCCCAAACACAACATTTGCATGTACTGTAGTACTAGACTTAATAGTCATGTTTCAGTTTCATGTTCATTTTAAATATTGAACTGAGGACCATGGATGTCTTACATTTTACTCCCTTAGTTCCTAAATATTAGTCTTTTTAGAGGCTTCAAATGGACTGGCACATACAGATGTATATAGACATATTTTAGAGTCTAGATTCACTCATTTTGCTCCGTATGTAGTCACTTGTTGAACTCTCTAAAAGACTAATATTTAGGAATATAAGGAGTATTTTTGAATTCGTGTCATACATGCATGGTTTTGAAAAATAGATGCACTATACTTATTGGATTGTTGTTGTGTTCGTGCGTGTGTGTCTGTGTGTGTGTGTGTGTCTGTGTGTGGTCATATGCTTGATACATACAAAGTTTTCTCACCTCCATATTGTTCATCTTTTAAATTTGAATTTGCATTGGAAAACTTACTAGGGGTACCATGAAATGTGAAATCCATGTTGAGATCACTATATCACAAACTCACTCTAATTCAACAACTCGTCATAAATCAATTACCACGTTGAGATTAGTATTTGCAAGGAAAATACGGGTATTGTACACATAGATTCGTTCGGCAATTTAAAAGGTTCCTTTCGTATTCTCGAATGGTAGGACCCAACGGCGTACCAGCCAGACCTTGACTCGTGTTGATCCTAAAAAACCTGGGCTCGTGTCCTTCGGTGGCGTGCATGGACGCACATTAGGCAACCCCAACCAGTCGAGCCTTAGCGTTTCAAGTCGAAATATCTGGCAGCCAGAGTTCCAGCCCTAGGAAATTACCCTCATGTCCCCGGTCCATAATGACTACCGATGAACAACGGAGGGATGCTTTAGTAACTAGACAACGTTACCTACCGTGCCGAGCACGGTTCAATTCCCTCGATCGCCGCTCGTCAAGGTCACACGTCAACTGCATTTCCTAGTACTACTACTACACCAGGATGAGCACAGAATTGAGCTTGTTTGTTTGTGCCTAGTACTTGAGTTAATATATCAGGCAATGCACTGGTACGGAGGGATTATCCTTTTACTCTGCATATATAACTTTTCTGAAGTCTAACTAAGCAAAATGTTTGACCAAATCCTTTCTTAAGAAATACAACAGGACAGATGTACGGCTTGAAAATTTATTGCATGATGCAGGTTATGATATTATTTCGAATCCTAGATCTTAAATTTCAGAAAATCCAAAAGTGAGCATAAATTCTTGAAACTAAGCATGGTCATGTGATATGGCACAAATATTACTTTGTAACTTTTTTCTTCAATTTGAGACAAGCTGCTTATGACAAGTTGCACAAATGAAGAGCCAAGGTATTTTGCAACAAAGACCTGTCACGTTAAGGTGAACGCTTTCACTATTGAAACCATGGGCGTTTACGTGCCGCCACGAGTCCCTGCTTCTCATTGGCAGGTGCCGTCCGAGCAAGCGTGTGAGTCGACGGAAGGCGTGCGAGCAGACCGCTGCGCCGGTTGTCAGGGAGGCGTGCGAGCAGACCGCTGTGCAAGCTCACCGGGAGGCGAGCCCTTTGACCATGCTCCGCCGCCCACCGTCGTCCCAACTGCTCCCACTTTTAATGTCGCCGGCGCCGTAGTTTAAAATTAACCCCGCACTACTCGGTATCGCTACAATCCTCTCTCTTCCTCTCCGATTCTCCTTCGTCTACCTCCAACTAGCCTGACCTAAACGTACGCCATGCTGGATCACGATGGTATGCCCTTAGTGTTCTAGTTTCCTGAGGAAGACACCCAGCCGGAGTCTCAAGAACATAAGGCGCTTTGGGACGAGCTTGAACTGGCCTTGCGGGAAGACGTCGCGCCTGTCCCCGCTCCCGTTCCGGCTCCCGTCGCCCCGACTGCACCAGCGCCCATCCCCGTGGCATTGATGGGCTGGGAGCCGCACATTGTCGCCGACCTTGATCCCACGGGGTTCCACGAGATCCCCGCCGACTTTCACGTGTCCGTGAACCTGCCAACGCATGCGCCTGCGCGTGCACTGACGCGCACGCCCGTGCCGGTGCCCGTGCACCTGCCAGCACATGCGCCTGCGCGTGCACTGACGTGCGCGCCCGTGCCGGTGCCCGTGTAAACGAATGTCTCCGCCGCGCCATTGACAGCGCCTGTCCCCACGTGGGTGCCAGTGCCCCCCTTAGCGGCATGGATGGCCGTCGTCGACCGCTTCCTTGCACCAACGCCAGTCGCGTCCTCCCGCTAGTTGACTCGCTCCGAAGTCCATAACATTTTGGCCTTCCTTGAAGCTAGGCCAATGTCCAGGAGTACGCCAACAACGGTGCAAGACGCCACCGTCGCCATCGGTCAGTGGCCCGACGACACACAGAGCACGATAGAGGAGCCGCTTCCCACCGCGAGACGCCCCCGCCGCCGCCGCGTAATCTAAATTTTCCATGAAAAACATTCGGATTGCCATGCTTAAAATCCGAACGTTTATCATTTCTGTTTATTTTATATCGATCGTCGTATAATTTAAAGTCGGAGTCAGACTGAACGAAATGTATGGTTTGATCGATTGAATGTTCTGCTAGAGCCGTATCAAATTAACTATAAAACATCATCAAGCCACATGTATTCCTTGTCATCCAACGACCTAGACTGCTTCAATGTCGAGTGCTCAACAGGTTTAGCATGCAGTTAATTTCATGCCAAAAATAGTGCTAATCACATGACAACACGCAAATAATATCCTAGTAGTTAATATACGCATGCACTTAATATACTTCCAAATTAACGTGCATTGCACGTACACACTGACTAGTGATGCTAGTACGTGAAACTGGTGTCATGACTTGTGAACGCGTCCAGATATGGTCAACGGCAACATCGCCCGCGAGTTCTTCCTGTTTGCCCATGCATCTAAACGCAGAAGGGGAGGAGCGAGAGAGAGAGAGAGCACACATGGAACCCACCAGTAAGTGAAGGCGAATAGTACTAAAAATAATATTACATGTTATCCATTAATTGGGTTGTGGTAATATAAAAACATTATGTGAACAAAGGGGGTACAGCAAACATTGCTATTCTACGTATGTTGCCTATTGACGTGCGGCTTGAAGGCCCGGTCGCATGTTCGATCCTTGTCCTTTATTTTTTAATTTGTATATGGGTCCAAATTTGTTTCATGTATTGTGGGCCCCTCGGTGTGTAGTTTGTAGCACTTTAATTTGTGGGTCGAAATTTGTTCCATTCCAAGTGGACTACCGGTGTGTAGTTTTGTAGCTTATTTATAATAATTAAAGAGAACAACATAGTTTTTTCAATAATACCATGGTGCGACGTTGAAGGCGAGAAAGGACGTGCGAGAGAGCGATGACCGAGCCAGAGGGAAATCAACTAGGGGAGTTGCGTGGGTTGCAACGGTGTTTGGAGTAGTTGTGGGCCGAATGCTACGAAAATATAATCTAAACCGACCGGAATAAATGCCTACACAAATTAATCCAAGGTTGGAGTGCCCCTCGCAATGTAAATAGCTCCGGCTTTGCGAGGGATGGATAGGTAGTAGCTTCAACGCGTGGAAGATATGGTGTGAGAAAGCGAGGTCAATCGAGAGACATATAGATAGAGAGACAAAGTGTGGTCCGACATTCATTGAACAAATATATATGCTCTGGAGATATATTGTCCGATTGAGCTTTTTGGCAAGGGTGAGGGCTGTAAGATAGAGCTTGAGAGATGATCCAATCACAGACGTGTAGATATATTTTGTGTGTGGGGGGAAGCAAGGTCAAGCGATCACATAGGGTCGCCGTGCGATTGAAAGAGTGAGTCGGGTTGGAGAGAGTGACCTAGATAGACGATGTGCGTGAGAGAGTATACAATGTGAATAGGTCGAATTGGGCTCAAACATGATGATATATCGTTTTTGTCCAAGAAAGAGCGAGGTCAATCGAGACATACGGAGAGAGAGAGAGAGAGAGATTGAGTGAGCGTGGCCCACCATGAGGTCGAAAGAGTGGCAGCGGCTTGGATGGACTGACCTAGATAGACAATCTGCATGAGAGAGTATAGCGTGTGTCGATCGAGGCCCGAACAGGGAGATATATCATTTGTGTGTGAAAGAAAACGAGGTTAAACGAGACTCAGATAAAGAGAGCGAGATTGAGCGAGTGTGGCCCACCGTGTGGAAGAAAGAGTGAGACAGTCTTGAGGGAGTGACCTAGATATACACCGTGTGTGCGTGCGCACGAGAGGTTGGGGGGGCTAGATAGGCAATGCATGTATTTAGCGCGAGAGGGTGAGAGGGAGAGGGGGGAGAGAGAGAGAGAGCTCGGCATGGGGTGCAATGGCGGGTGTGTGAGGTAAATACATTTGGTAGCAGAGTGGAAAAATGGGTTGTGTAGTTGAGAGACTTAGAGATCGAAACATGGAGAGAAAGAATGAACGTGTGTTGGAAACCGATAGCTTCTGGTTAGGAGAGGAAGATTGACCTATACAGGAAGTATGTAGCGTTTGTGCAGGGGGGGGGGGGCTAAAAACAACATTTGAATGCACATAGTACGAGACTTAATATCGATGTTTCAATTCGGTGTACATTGTAAGATTTGACTCGAGGACCAGGCATATAGGTAATTATTTTGAATCTATGCCATACTAAGTTTCGAAAAGTTGACATTGACTCAATTTGTTGTGCTATTTTGTAGGTCATATGTTTGAATCCATCCAAAAGTTTTCTCACTACCATGGTGTTCATCATATACATATGAATTTGTATTAAAAAAGTAGCGTGGATACAGTGAAATGTGAAATCCATGTTAGAATTGGAGATCGCTACGTGACACACACTCTAATTCAAATAACTAACTACGTGACACACACTCTAATTCAAATAACTAATTATGTGACACACACTCCAATCCACGTTAGCGTGGGTACCGTTTCGATTTATTTCAAATAACTCCTCATTAATTAATTTATAGTACTCCCTCTGTTCACTTTTATAAGACCTTGAAGACATTTCAGACAATGTGTAAAACAATTCATTTTAAGTTGTCTGAAATGACTTACAAAAGTGAACGGATGGAGTATCTCGTTTCGAATGAGTAATTATTGCAAGGAAACACGGGTATGGTAATACATACAGATTCGTTTGCAAATGAAAGAAGATTCGTTTGCATTCTCAAATGTAGGCGCACCAGGCAGACCAGGTTCATGTCGGGGTGGACGCTGCTTGGGTGCCTTAAAGGCAACTGCCTTTGGGTCACTGACATGTGGGCCAGCCACCTGTTGGGTCCACATGTCATGGACACAAAGACAGGTGCCTTAAGGCATCAAAGCATAGTCCTGTCGGGGTGGTCGCATGTGTCGGACGGACGCGTAGCACCCAGCCCCCCTCCCCCCCAAAAAAAGGACGACGGCAATATAAGTTCGTGCTTCCACGTTTCGGATTGAAATATCTGGCAGCCCCAATTCCAGCCCTGCAAAATCTCTCTTCTCCACCATCCCCTTCTGTGCCCAGATTTTGCTCAAATCCCTAATTCGCCGCCAACCCTCGAATCGCCCCTCATCTCGTCTCTTTCCCCACCGTTCCCCACCTCTGTGGTGGACGACGACGACGAAGACGACGGTTGCGCTTCACCACCGCACCGGAGCTACCTCATCTACGCCCTCGTCCACCGCACCGGGTGGTCCACTGACAACGTCGGCCGCCGCAACCGACGTGCCTCACAAACACTGAGTTCCACCACATCAGGTGCGCTTCACCGACGCCGTCCCCCAGCTCACCGGGGCTACTTCACCGAGCACATCGTCGCACCTCTGCCCCCAAGGCCGTTGGGGCTTCACCAACGGTCTTGTCCACCGCATCGTAGCACTCCGCTGCCACTCAAGATCTGCATCCGTGCGCGGCCAGCCAACGCCAGCGCATCACCCTCAATGGCTCTGAAGTGACCCACACTCTAGCTAGGCGAGCATGCCCAAACGCCGACCCGAACTAGGTATCCACACATCACTCCCTTGTGCACTATTCTGAGGATGTTTGGATATCCTTTCACTGCTCTCTTAGCTTACACGCCTATGCAACTCTGACTTTAACTCTTATTTCTTCTGGAGATATCATATGAAAAAGCAAATCCATTTTTTAGCGAAGCATGACGGCGCTACGGGATCTGGTACACATCCTGCACACCCGTATAACCTTGTGAGTATCTGTCCTCCGGTACAACATCAAGGTCGATTCCTCTTATTTGATCAACCATTCGCGGTGTCAAAAATGCAGAGGGGGATGCAAGGAGCACAAGGCCTGCACATCCAAGCAAGTGGTAACATGGACTTGTACATGGAACATCCCAAGCGCAAGCAGAGCTGCAGTGAGCCTGTACAACGAGCTAGCGTAAGTCCCTGCATTTCATTTAATTTGTACTGGCATTCGTGTATGATTTGTGTGCAGTGGATGATCCACGAATTCAAGTTACCAGGGGCGAACATTTAACTTAAAAAATACGAAGGCACTTGCACTCCGGAAATCAACATAACTTGAGAAATGTGAAGCTACATGCACTTTGAAAACCAGCTAATGATCCAAAGTAGTTCAGATTATAAACACTAAATGATGCAAGCACCAAAAAACACAAAATGCAACATGGTGTACAAGAACTACAAACATGGTCTGTACCTGCTTGAATTATTCGTTCTCTGACTGAAAATATTGAAGTGTAATTGCACGTATAACCAGTGCGCAAACTGCATATCAATATATCTATCCTGCACAAGTATGTCAATAGTTTTAAACAACAGCTTAGAAAAGTATTTATGCTATGTTGTCATGATACGGGGACTTTCTGGTAGATGGCCTCGGCGTTTCCTCAAGCTATGAAAATGCACTATAATTTGCTTGTCATCAATGCCTGCAAATCTCTATCTCTCTCAACATAGTAGATCATCATTAGACACTAAATCCTTCAATGAGCTTGCAAAATGCTTGCATTAGATCCCTCATTAGACACTATATGTTCATCACCAGGAGCATGTAAAATGTTTGCATCAAATCCTTCATTAGCAGTCTGTTCATTAGACACTTCAAGCTCAAGAACAACATGAGCTTGTATGTTTGCACCGAAAACTTGATTAGATACATCAGATTCAGTCAGTTCAGTATTGATTGGGGGAATTATAAAATAAGTAGAAATTGGTTTCATTTTCTCATAGATTCCCTACATACAAGCAGTTTTACAACACCGTCAGGTTTAACTATTGGCCAGAAATTGAAGAGTTGAATTAGATATAATCAGGGATGTGATGTACCAGCTCATTGCGCTTGCTACTCTTGCAAGCTGCGATTGTTCGTTTGCGCAAGCTTGATGCCATGCCCGTGCTGCCGCCGCTGCCTCCCACACAGGCTACACCCAGGGTTGGATATTCATCTTCTTGTCCTTCCGTTCGCTTGAAGCCCGGCGACCGCCCTCCAACAAGGGCGCGAGGAAGTGATGTGTCTGTCTGTCCAGCGGTGGCTAGGTTAGGAGCGAACCAGAATGGAGGCTGGAGCGAATGAATTGGGATTTTTCCTGTTGTTGATCGATATGGGAGGCGCTTGTTTGGGCTGCGAGCCTGCTATAGGGCCTGCCTTGCACTTATGTTATTGGCCCATCCAAATTGAAACATTTTTCTTCATTTTTTACATTGCCTACTCGTGCGTTGGGACGAACAAAACTAGCGTGGGCCAACCTAGACGACTCAAACTAGGTGCACACTTTCCAGCCACTTGAGGCGGCCGCCCATACCAGCCCCTATGGTGGCGTCACCCCTTTTTGCGTGTATGATTGGATAGTGAAAAATATTCCAGTGGCTCTTTTGATTTACCCATAGAATGGTTGAATTGCTTGTTTCTATGAACTGAGTTCGCCAATAATATGAAGGATGCCAGTCTTTTCATCCTATTGTAGATTGCTTAGATCTTGATATGCCAAAAGTAATTGCATGAAATATACAGTAGAAGCCAGTGTGATGTGTTTGGCTACAATTAGTCTGACTACAAGCCCTCATATAACATATTAAGGACGCACCATCTTACCAGATTAACCATTCGACTTACCCATGCAGTGTGGGAAGAAAGAAGTATTGGGAGTGCGTATCGAAGCAATTGATGCCATGGACTCCTTTGTACAACCTTGTAAGCGAAAAAGAAGTTGCAGCGTGCCTGTACAAAGAACTAGCGTAAGTTCAGTTACCTGCTTCTCGGAATTTTAGTTAGCCACTTATTGCAAAATTGTCCAATTACGTTGCTTGGCTTAATTTAGTTTGCTACTGATTACATAATGGCACAGCCTATTAATCATATTGTAGACTGCGCCTATCTATGTGTTTGATACTTACTGTTAAGAATTACCTGATTGCCTTAACTTAAATATCTACTTGTTGTTTAACTGCTTTGCTGCTGCAACAACGGGTTACAATGATGTTAATAACTACTTTTTAGCATCCAATTGAAACTCTTTAATTCCTTGTTTGTTTAACTGGTTTGCTGTTATAACTCCCAGTTGAGATGTTTTGCTAACTTCAACTTTTCTGAATCCAATCGGAACTTTAATGGCAAAACATGTTAGCCCAAGATCAAAGAGCGAGGTACCCATGGACGTTGCATCATCCCACAGTAGTGGCATCGGCCCAATCGTGCGTTATGAATTGCCAACTGCTGATGCTCTAGAGGCTAAACTAGTGGTAGAAAGAGATTCTGCTTCTGCACTTAGAGATGAAGTTGACATGTTGAGGAAGCAAACAACACAATCACAAGCAGTACTCAAGACAACCATTAAATATTTGGTGGATTTCAAAACGAAGCAAGCTGAGACTGACCAGATTGTTAAGGTCCTGAAGGAAAAAGGAAATTAAATTCCTACTTGGTAAATCATAGGTGAAATGTTCTTTCCATAGTTGAATAACCTTTGTGTTGTCTGTTCATGTAATCAATCAAACCATTTGTTTTAGAGATCATGTAATAATTTTTTTGTTTTTTGGTTTGTAATTTTATTTGAGTACAAGTTTGTATTAATTGATAAGACTCGGAGACATTTCATTTGGATTGTTGTGCTAGACCTACAAATATGCCAATCGGGCTGAATGTGCATTCAACAATAGTAGTAGTATAGATGGACCATAAGTGGCATGCATTGGAAAGGGCCAAGATGCTGGCTAAAAAAAGAATGATGTTGTAGCCAAAAAAAGTACAGCGGCCTGGCTTATGTATGTTAGTTGATATTATTGATCCATATACTCTAGAAGTATTTATATGTCTGTTAGTTCTATACATTCTTGGTTGATTGACTCGGTATTTGAATCTTGATACATCGCTTGTGTACATATCTAAATGGGAGTACACATTATGATGCGTGTGACATTTGAGTTGGACATGAAGTGTTCCAAATATTCGAATTCACCTTAAACTGGATTCTAGTTTCTGAATTTGAGTATCGGCATTTGTAAACCATATTCATATATGACAGTGGAATACATCTTTGTCGTCCTTTTGAAGATATATAAAAACACATAGAACGATTTATAAAGATTCATATAGGAATACAAAATGGATTCGAATTTAGTTGCCAGGGTAAACGTGGATGCTTATTGTCCCAAAATTCGAAAGAAGCAGCAAAATGTCCACTCCCATGTCGGCTGCCCGAAGCCAAGTGTTTGGGAGATGGAAATTACTATCTACCCATTACACAGACAATCCATCGGCCCGATTTCCACTACTCTAAATAGGGGTAGGTTAGTAACTTCAATTAGACGTGACACGACCGCCTCTGAGCCCATTCCGACGGTGGGCGTCAAACATGGGCGGCAAAACTCATTTGATTCAAGCTCGTCCGAAAGACCTCTGTTTCTCCCTCCATTCCCCATTCATACACGGTGGGCGGCAAAACAAACTCGACTCGGCCGAAATCGATGTAGGCAAATATTTTCAATAGGGGCAGGTTTGTAACTTCACTCAGACGTGACACAACCACCCTACCTGTCAGCCCCGTTCATACACCGTGGGCGCCAACCATGGGCGCCAACCACCCTCTCCTCGCCCGAAATCGCTCTGGGCAAATATTGGTGAGATGCGAGATTACCGTCCTATCCCCAACCGATGAGACATCCAAATTTTAAACGGGGGCTAAGTTCATAACTTTCCTATATTTCAGATAGGCCCGTCCCAAAAACATGGTTCCCCGTACCTCTCCCACAATTTTCCCATTCATACACCGTCCGCGCTAGAACACCCCATCCCCACACCAGCCTCCGTCCGCCATCCCATCCATCGCCGCCGTCCTCCACCATGCCGGAGCGCCTACCAAGATCGCGTCGTCCACTGCTAGAGATGGATGTTTCTTATCCACGGCGACAGACCAATAGCCTTGCATCGCGTCCTCTCGCTTTATCGGCGCCGTCGTCCTCTTTGTCGGGGCCGCTCACACGACCTTCTCTTCCACCGCAACGGGACTTATCCCCTGATGCACCATTCTACCATCGCAGATCTGCTTCAACGCCACCGACAGCCATCACACCCCCGATGCCTACACGGCGCCGCAGGAGAGGTGGTACTTCATATCTCCTCAACCTTTTGATCTCAACCAGAAAATAGATCTTAACTTGGTTACTCTACTTTCTTTTCAGCTCTTAGAATTTAGTTCTTAGTTCGAAGAAACAATGGATGCTATATATCATTTCTCTGGTTTGCAGCTTCAAATCTGCCATGGCACAGCCTTAATACAGTTTAATTGATCATGCTTAGGGTTTAATTGATCATGTTGGTTTCGTGGTGGTTTCTTTAATAGAAATCGGAGGGGAAACCCTCTTTTGCTAAAAAATATGCTTAGAGTTTCCCCCTTTTATGATCACTATACGATCAGAATACGTGCTTCGTGTCATAATAACACTGCTCCACCCATCAAGCTAAACAAGCTTAGTTGTTCAAATACGAATATGGTATTATTAAAATAGAGTTGTTTAATTGGTCAGCTAAATGTTCCTAAATTAGTTTCGAAAATGCATGTTCGGCGCTCGGGTGTGTATCTCTACAGGGTGCCCACGGTGGGCCGGCGCACCCTGGGATTTTGGGTCGTCCCAGGCCCCGATTCCCCTCTGTTCTGATGCGCGCTTCCGATCTCTACTTGCCCCCAGCCGCCTGCCTCACCGGCGACTTGCCGTCCCCGGACGGCATGACTCTAGGAGGAGACACCGGACTAACAGGAGGCCAGGAGCCGCTCGCCCAACAGCGTCACCGCTGCCCGGGCGCGTCGCCATGCCTACCTTCCCAGTCCGTTCAGGGCTCAAGCGTGCAACACCCACCAAGCCAACCCGATTTATCCTGAGATACGTCTTCAACACTCAGCAGCCACTCCTCATCACCCATTTTCTAATTGATTCATTACTCATTAGGCAGGACTGTCATTAGGGTTTGTTGTGTGCTCAGTGCTACCTACACTTAATGGTTCAGATGTATTTCGGTAATCTTTAGTACCTCTAAAGTTCACATGGTTTTCAAAATTCCAGCCCTCGGAACAGAAACTAGTCATTTTGGATTATTGGTCGTAGTGACATTGACCCAGATTACTACTGCAAGCCAGGTTTGTTGACAATTTTACTTGTCTTTCTTACTCATTCGACATAATATCCAATTATTCACGCCGATTAGTTGCAAACAATAAGTGCTAGATAAACTTCTTCATTCAGATTTTGGACGGTCTCTTACTGCAGTTACAATTCTACATACTTGTCCTAGTAAGCTCACAAGTAAATGATTGATTCACTACACCTATGTTTGCCTTGTCATATTTGTTGTCAATATTCTTTTTGGGCGGACCACCCTGTTTCTAAATACTGGAATCGTAGACATGAGTGAATAGTATTTCTCTATGTGATCTCTTCCATCATGTGTGGGTAACGAACACTGCATTGTATAGAAAGAAAGTGTCATTTCCAGCTTTTACATAGGCTTTGATCTTTTACATGGAATACAATCTGCCTACTTGCTTTGTGTCGCACTACCAACACTCCACCCTTGAAGCTAAACATTACGCCACTCATAATTGCGTAGTTTATTTGTTCAAATACGAATTTCATATGATTCTAATGTTCCTACTTCAGTTTTGAAATGTGTGCCTGCCTATTATAGAGACATAAGGGGTTTGTATTTCTGTGTGTGGTCTGGTCAGCACGGTTGGGGAGGTGAACTTTGCATATGCAGGGGTTTATAGGGAGACACTCTCCGAGTTGAATCCGCAATGCATTCCATAGATAATCTGACTACGTTTTATGTTTTCATGAATCTCAGATTCTGAACAACATCATAATGATTATGAGCTTGCGCACATGAAAAGAATAAAGCAGAACAATGCCATGGCTGTCAAACTTGGCATTAAGGGACTGAAATCAAGTCTGGATGCAATGCAATGCAAACGCTCTCCACCTACAGATTCATGCTCAGAATATGATCCTAACAGTGATTCTAAGCTAGAGGGAGACCTAAGTCAATGTAGCTCCCTAGTGGAGGAGTCAGAGGAAGATGCCCTATCTTATTCACCCATGAAGGTACTTGCTCTAACTTTCCAAGGTTACATTGCTCGCACATATCTTGTAACTGATGCTTTGCATTGCTTCTACTTTGTTGAACTACCATTAGCTTAGTTTACACATCGTGTATATGAATATGCCCTACCTATCCATTTTCAGTACATATTCCATCTGTCATCATACCATATTTATCCATTCAAATGTTGTTCTTGTGTATCAGACGTTCAAAAGGAAGAGGGCGATTGCTGATCGTGGAGGAGCACAAGCAAAGTATTTGGAAAAGGTAGTGGCACCTGATAAATCAAATAACCCATTAGGTGTAGTTGCAATATCACCTGACCCACAAAATACCCCAACTCTAGTAGACTCTAGCCCTACTACACTCGTCATTTCTGATGCCCCAACTCAGCAGACCCCAACTGCAGCAAACAGTATGATTATACCAGTTGACATAGCACCAGCTGTACGACACAAAACCCCCATTCCAGCAAAGAGTACACCAAATCCAGTTGCCAAATCCCTTTTCGAACCAGAGAGAGCCCCAATTGCAGCAAATAGGACCCCTATTCCATTTCTTCCTAGTTTAGAAGACGAAGCTTATGTTGTTGTCAGGAACTTTGTGCGCATCTTTCCTTCATGGAAATATTATACCGCAGACACAGAACAATTTCCAGTCTTCCTCCGCAACTTACGTGTAAGTAATGTACTAATGTTATTCATGGTCATTACTGCATATGTTTCTGCTGACAGAAGACACAAGATTTCATTCTTTTAAATAGGCAAGGAGCAAACTGGATTGTGATGACGAGCAAGGGTTGGTTGCGCTTTTCAAGCACTCGTTGATGAAGTATCATTCCTACCTGAGGCAAGCGCACTTCGATGGCAAGCCTCTGAACGGAATTTCTGTAAAGTCTCCCGTGCTACATTTATCCGACGGTGACTGGAATAATCTTGTTACACATTGGTCTCGGCTGTAGCATAAGGTACTGTCTATGATATCACATCACAATTTGAACTACATTTCTGCATTTGCCTTAATGTCTCACTTGTACGAAAACTATTAGCAGAAGAACATTCGTTCTCAAGGGACCACAGAATCTCGCAACTATACTGCACACTGCATTGCTCTTGTGAGTACCTCTTGCCCTATATGACCATACTTACTTTCATAGCTGTTTGATTATGTAGCATCACTGCACATGTTAGCCTCGTAATCGTCCATTTGGTGGACATTATAAGATCCGTATGGACTCTTACATAAATTTAGAATCAACCCAATGCTTTTGAAGAGGTTTAGCTCTGTAGTCCTCTTGTAAGGACTGAACGTGGTCTATCACTGTACTTACATTAACAACTACTCCCCCCGTCCCATAATATAAGAATGTTTTGTACAGTACACAAGTGTTCAAAACACTCTTGTATTATGGGAAGAGGGATTGGTTCATTTTGTAGCATTCTGCATCTTATCTCCCTCGCCCACCATTTATTAAAAAAGATCAGATCTATATTTAATCTTACCAACAAGTAGAATACACAGACAATGCCAGTGCAGAAGTGTATCCCATTGCTCTTGTCAGTATATTTTGTCCTGTAACGCTTGTACTTCCAGGGATTGATAGTTGATTATGTAGCATCAATCTGCATCTTATCTTCATTATCCTCTATCCCTTCCAGTATTATCATATCTATAATTATTCTCTACAAAATGTAGAGTACAGGCAATGCTTATAAAGAAGATTCTGTGCTGAAATTCTTCAATTATCCTTCCCTTGACATGGAGAAGGGCATTATAAAGCCTGTGTTAACTGTTAATGTAAGTCAGTCCTTCTAAAGCCTTTATCCTCAACTGCTGTTTAATTTGTTCATACTCCCTATCATTTACTGCTGTTTAGTTTGCTGTTTCTACCAAAATGCATGTTCGTAAGAACCGTAAGTTCTAAGTTCTACTTGTAAAACCAAATTCCTTATTCATACCATGAACATTACTTAATACTCCCTATGTGTATGCTTGTTTTGTGAATCTATAATCCAGTGTGTTGTGAAGTAGCCCACGTTTGCACCTTGTCATCTCCTGTTTTATCTTACTGATGTGGCTGATGATATGAACAACATGCCATGCACATTATCCAAAATAGATACAATGATTTTCTTTGCCCTTCGTCTATGCTTGTTATGTTGACATGGTAATCCAGTAGTGTGGTGAAGCTCCCCGCATTATGAACAATGCCAAATTATGCTATTGATATTTTGAACTTACTATTTATTTTCTAATTTGAAATTGGATAGAATTGATAGAGCAGTTATCATCTTTGTTTATACACATGCAAAACATGTCATTTCTCTGCTTTGTTTCAGGGTGATATGCCTGATGGCATGCACAAGTCTGCTGAAGGCTATGAGACAAACCCAACATATATTGCAGCAAAGAAGGCAAAACATCTTGAAGATAGCGAGACAACCCCAAAGTCTTGTCTTGATGCAGTGTTCAAGTTACTTGAGACTAACAGTCAGACAAGCTCACGGAATTCGTTGTCTGAATCAGTTCGACTTCTTCAGTCCCAAGTTCTAGCAGAAAGGCATTCTGCAACTCAACTTTGACTTGAAGTCCTATCTCTAAGAAAGATTGCGGAGAACACCAATGAGAACCTCATCGCTAGACAGCTACAGCTGGAAGCTATGACCGACATGCTAGGCCGGTCTCACAGCCTTGCTCAGCAGTTCCCCCGCAAGGCTAACCTTTCTTGAACTGTCTTGGAAGTGGTCTCGGTTTAATATTATTTTGTTACACTGCAATGGTGCCCAGTTTTTGCAATCTGCTTCTTCGTTGCGCTTTATGATCACTGGTGGCGAACTTCGGTGCTCAGTGGATGTAATATACCTTAAATCATTTATTGCATAGTGTAGGTTTATTCTTAGTTACTATGCCGTAATTTCTTTATTGTATAGAGTAGGTTTGTTCTTAA
Organism: Triticum dicoccoides; assembly: GCF_002162155.2. Classification (NCBI taxonomy): domain Eukaryota; kingdom Viridiplantae; phylum Streptophyta; class Magnoliopsida; order Poales; family Poaceae; genus Triticum; species Triticum dicoccoides. The sequence goes on along the minus strand of NC_041392.1, from coordinate 448,287,801 downwards.
TTCCTACCAGTTACTGCCATCATTCGCTATCTGAAAAAAAATCAGATGTAGTCGACCGGACCGAAACATTCGACTCTAACGGGCCAGGTTTTTAGCGGGCCACAATTGGGCCGGCCTGCGTCTTTCTTGGGCCCGAATGATTGGGGCCTTCACACATTGCGCCAGGCCCAAACTTACACCGGCCTATATTTTAGTTGGGCCTTTTGTCGACCCAACACTTAGTTTGGCCCAGGTAGCATTGGGCCATTAACAGGCTGAATATTGTACTGGCATGTTACGGCCGAGATGAAACCACAAGCCTTGAGCAGGCCAAAATGCATGTTGGGCCTCAATTTTCACTAGTCGTCGATGGGCCTTCAGCAGGCCGAAATGTAGACCGGGCCGTTTTGGGCCCAGTTAGCTCACGGGCCGTTACCAGACTGAAACATATCTCGGGTCTTAGTTGGCCCACTGATATCATGGGCCTTTAAGAGGCCGAAAGCTTAGCACAGGCATCAACGGGCCGAATTACGCGGCAGGCCTTTAACAGGCCCAAAATCACATTGGGATTAATTGTTGCCACCTTTAGCACGAGCCGTTAGTGGGCCTGATGTCCCGTCGGACCATATATGGCCCATGGGCAATACGGGCCATTCCCAGGCCGAAAGTCACACCGGGCTGAAATGGGCCCATGTCTACATCAGGCCTCTAACAGGCCGAAAGTCACTGGGCTGTAGTTGGGCCCAAATATTCGACGAACAATTAACGGGCCAGATCTGGCTTCGGGCCGCAAATGGGCCCAAATATTAGGCGAACAATTAACGGGTCAGATGTGGCTTCGGGCTATAAATGAGCCCAAATATTGGGCGAACAATTAACGGGCCAGATCTAGCTTCAGGCCGTAAATGGGCCTTTATTAAGCAGGCCATTATTGGGCTGGCCCACTAGTACCTGTTTAAGTTCTACATGCCTTTGACTGGGCTGGCCCTTTTAACCTATATGGGCCTCTGTTGGGCCCAGCCACGCGTCGACGTATCATAGGCATGTCTTCTCCAATGGACGGGCGACATCTGGCCCACTGACGAGCTGACAGGTGTTCCCTTCGGCCAATCAGAATTTTACACGTGGAAATTTCCCATTGGTCAGGGTTGTTAACGGGTTATCGGATCCAAAATCCGACCCGATAGCTTAACGGCGTTCCGTTACGGTGGATGCCACGTGTCGGTCACCCTTGACGAAAGCACTTCTGTGACGCGTGATTTATCGTCATGAAAGTGGACACTTCCGTGATTATAATTTTGGTAATGTCATGGAACACTTCTACGACAGTACAGGTATGACTATCTTGATTCTGTCATAAAATTGTCATGGATGTACATGCATGACAAAAAATGTGACCTACTGTGACAAACACGTATCATCACGGAAGTGTATTTTTTGTAATGATGGCTGGAACGATGATGAGACATGAATGACTTATTCCTCGTTGCTGATGGCACCTCACCTCACCACCACCAGCTAGACACCTAGACTTCTAATTAAAGTTAGAGTGATGAGATACTATAGAGACAACCTAGACTACACCACCTCATTGGGGCCAGAAGGCACCTGGAGGTGATGGGAACCGATGGCAACGGGGCCCTTAGGAGGTAATCCTGGTGTTCCTTTTTATTAGGAGGAGGCAGTAGTTGCTAATCTGGTAGGAAATATCTCCTCATCCATGCAACCATAACTTCGAATTCTTTAACTAATGCATTGAAGTTTGGCACATGATTTGCGTATGTCATAAGGTCCTTTGTGTTTTCTACGGTCAATAATATATATCATTTTCTATTATTGGCCCTTTCCTTTCGCTGTCTACATTTGTATGGGACTCTATTTTTTCCTTTTGTTGCTTCACTTAATTTTGTTTTATGAACTATGATTTCATTTCTCTAGCATTGTACAAAAATCGTGTGCATGAGTGTGAGTTTTCATCTGCGAGCCTCTCATTGGACTTCGCTTCCAGAAGAATGGCCCCAAGCTGCCAAAGCCACAACAAATCGTTGTTGGTCGACTATATCTCTTATGTCAAGTAGGGTCTTGTTTTCCTTATATTTTGGTTCCTTGGCAGCATATCAGTGAGATGGTGATGATGATGACACATTGAAATAAGATCTATTGGGAGTCTTTGTACCTCAAGGACATTCGATCTGACGCCGAAACATGGCAGTGCGGGTAGGTGTTGTCGGATTTGTTAGCTCTCGTCAGATCTTGACAATTGGTGTGTCAATCAAGGAAATCAGATGGTTGGATCTTGGTGCGGTGAGTTCGACATCTTCGATTTGTTTGGTGGCATGGTACGATTTCTCCAACCCTTTCGACTGATGATGAACAATTGTAAGCCCGTGTTCCATGGGGTGATGCCCTAGTCTATATTCCTTTAGAGATTTTTAGATCTCGTTTCAAGTGATGAGTGAGTATTGTGATCTTCAAAGCCTCAATGCAATTTTCAATATTCCGCAAGCGGCGTACAGCCGAAGAAAGTGGATGACCAATATGATTTTCAATGTAATTTTATTTTTACTAGTCGTACTGTATTCGGTTGTCTTTTCATTGTACTCCTTCCCAAAAATATAAAGCGCGCTTGACTTTATATTGTGTTTGATGCATGATTTTGACCATCAATATATACCAAATTACTACATGGATTGAATATGTAAAACTGTATCGTCTTATCATTTTGTTTATAAATATAAGTTTGCGTTGTTACCACGTATTCCACGTAGTATATCGTCTTATTTAACTTGCAAAACAAATTTGTTTTATATGTCTTCACACTAATTTTATAGTCATGGAATGAATGAAAATCACAGTCAAAATTATGCGATGACGATTAGAAAAATCTAGCATTTCCGATTTAAACTTTCAAAATTATGCCTTATATTTTAGAAAGGAGGAAGTACTGCAACTGTTTTCTGAGTGCAACATTTTAGTGACCGGGCTCCACGGAGCCCACAATTCTTGAAAAAAAACAAAATTCAAACTTTCCGATTTAAAAAAAAGTGAAGAAAAAGATGCAAGTATATAAGGATGAAATGTATATGTGTATAAAAATTCTGGATGAAGTACATTGAAATGCGACCTATAGAAAAAAACAAATTCATGGACTTTGAGAATGAATAGTATCATGTGCGAAAAAGCCCTAGGATTTTTTTTGCACAGTTCTCATTTCAATATATTTCGTTTTGAAAATTTACACACATGTACATTATGCCTGCATGGATATCTATATTTTTTTATAATTTTTTGAAACTTAGAATTATAAATTTTAAAAATTTCAAATGGAGGCCTCCATGGAGCTCAGCCTCCAAAAGCATTTTTCGCTGTTTTCTATCTAAGATACACACTGGGTGTCTTTTTTCAAAGAAAATACACTAAAGCACCTGACACGTAGCTTGTGACAAATTCAGGGATAAAAACATACTTATCCTCTAGAACTGTATGCTTCCCTAACTCGCAAAAAAGAAAAAACTGTATGCTTCCCTAGATTGTTTTGGCGAATTTGTGGAATTCCATGGGAATTTACAGATATCACATGAGGAAAAGAAAAAGTACATCGAATCTAACAGTGCAGAGTATACGTGGAGTATATGTCGTTAATTGACCAAAATATTCACACGCAGAAAAAGGTAGATGCGAATGCATGCATACGATAGAGGGCGTCCACATATTGGTGTGTATCTCTGTCGACTGGTCGACTACTCGACTGTCCAATTGCACATATTATTATGGTTCAGATGGTTTGATAGGAAAAGAGTAAGAACACCACGTACCAATTCGTATCCCCAATGTTATCCGGCTCCACTATGTTATTCACTCGTTTATTATTCCCAACGTTCGAGAGTATTCATATGTGTACACAGGCATCAGTGCACATATATATACCTACACGCCTACATTCATCCGCTGTAGGCGTCCAACGTAGCAAGCTAGTTACCACGGAGTTTGTTTAGTTTTTCCATGTGACCAGGACATATGCAAAAGGGCGAATACGAGCCGATAATTCAATTCGGAGCCCGGCTTATCTACACCCGATGAACAATAAAACAGAAAAAAATAGCAAAGAAAATAACAATTCTGACCTTTTTGACATCCAAGATGCTCAAATGCGTCATGCCTGTGGAAAAAAAATTTAGGGTGTTTAGACATGCAAGGAGCTCGTGGCAAAAAAGACAAATATCAAATTCAAATAGTGTTGTTCAAAATCCCGCAAAGAAAAATTAGTGTCATTTTCAAAAGTTTCTCACACATCTAAAATTTGTCTTTTTTTTTTTTGCCACGAGCTCCTCCAATGTCCAAACTTCCCCAAATTTCACATGGCACCACGCACTTGAGCATCCTGCACCACGAAAATAATTCAATTTTTTTTGTTTTTTTAAAACGATTATACTGTCCACAGCCGGGCTGCAAAATAGCCGCTCTTGATATGAGCTGCCTCTTGGTCTCGCCGGTACAGATATTTATGGTTTATATGGTATCGAGGAGAAAAGAAAACTACGGCACATCTGCCTATTTTGATTGTTCAAATTCGTACTTTAACTAAGAATAATTACTCTATTTAAGACCCAGCTCAATTGTTACATTTTCATCAAGCGTTTTCATTCTTTTTTCATTCCTTTACATCAACGGCTAGGACAAATTCTCCTTTCCGGACTTTGTCGGTGATCCTCCCTCTGTCTGTCACTCCAGTGGCCGGCGGCGAAGAGGGCAATCCTGGTGCCTTTGCTCCGGCTAGTTGCTTAGGTTAAGATTTTTTAGTCTTTGCAGGTGCAACACTCGCTCGGATGGCAGCACTTCTTCAATTTTGTCTTTCGGGCTCTGATCCTTCTCGAGGTCATCCATCTCTACGTAGTCGATGGAGCTTGTACGTATATTCCTGTCATGTCCTTGGGGCGGCCACGTTAGGATTTTTCGTCATGCGTGCGCGAGAGCGAGATTTTGGTCAACTGATTCAGATCTATTCAACAGTTCAACAACGACGTCTTTGGCTCCATGGAACTGGTCATTAGAGGCATGCGCATGCAAACTTCTCAGTTGTCATTGATAAGGTCAAGAAGGCTCTAGTAGAGAAGCGGTGACAGTGGCGCGTTGGCGTCTCGTTCTAACGGAGATGTGATCATTTGGTGGTCTAGAGAACATGATGTAATTTTTATTATGTTTGAGGTGTTTTTATACTTCTGATGAACTATTATTATAGATCTCGATCTATTTCAAAAAATAACTAGTGTATTTTTCATAAATAATAATATTTACTGTATACTCAAATAACTTGTGGTTTCAATGGGAGTCGATGTTTCTATTGATAGCAGGGCGTATGTGGTGGTTTTGTCAATCTTTAAACTCTGCAGCCTCAGTTAGATCTTCATGAGACACTATGTGTAACCGGTGTTTCTAAAGAATAGCTATATTTGTTCAACTCTTTTTTTCGTGGCTATGTTTTTCGATCATTGATATGATATTATAGATACATTTACGTCCAAATCTCAAATTTGGACATGCAAAAAATTTGCCAATTTTGAAATGAGTATCATGGACTTTTTTTTTTGGCTCAAAATGCCTTCAGTGTGCGCATGTCTACATTGTTTTTACATCGAAGTCATTGGACCACCCAATGAACACTACTTTCGCCGAATCAAGCTGAAGATGCGCGTTGTGGTCGCTCCTCTCTCGGAGTCGGCTTAACCTTCTTGATAACATATGAGAAGTCTTCGGGAACATGCCTTCGAGGGACGCCGATCCAAAGCCGAATGAACTCTCGAATAGATCAAGTACACCATACCTGCTACCAAGCTGTTGGGGAACGTAGTAATTCAAAAAAAAATCTACGATCACGCAAGATCTATCTAGGAGATGCATAGCAACGAGACGAGAGAGTGTGTCCACGTACCTTTGTAGACCAAAAGTGGAAGCGTTTAGTAACGAGTTGATGTAGTCGAACGTCTTCACGATCCAACCGATCGAAGTACCAAACGTACGGCACCTCCGTGTTCAGCACACGTTCAGCTCGATGGTGTCCCTCGAGCTCTTGATCCAGTAGAGGGTCGAGGGAGAGTTCCGTCAGCACGACGGCGTGGTGACGGTGATGGTGATGTGATCGACGCAGGGCTTCGCCTAAGCACTACAATGCTATGACCGGAGGAGTAAACTGTGGAGGGGGGCACCGCACACGGCTAAGAGAACTATTGGTGTGTCTTTGTGTTGGCCCCTGCCCACGTATATAAAGGAGGGGGAGAGAGTTCGACGGCCATGAGGGGCGCGCCATGGGGGGAGTCCTACTTGGACTCCTAGTCCAAGTAGGATTCGCCCACCCCCCTTTTCCTTTCTTCCACCGGAGGGAATAGGAAAAAGAGGGAGAGGAAAAGGGAAGGGGGCCGCCGCCCCCTCCTCCTTGTCCTATTCAGACTCCCATGGAGGGGGCACGTGGCCAACCCCGCGGGCTTCCATATCTCTCCCTTAGGCCCATGATGGCCCAATACTTCCCCGTGGGGTTCCGGTAACCCCTCAGTACTTTGGAAAAATACCCGAATCACTCGGAACCATTCTGATGTCCGAATATAACCTTCCAATATATGAATCTTTACCTCTCAACCATTTCAAGACTCCTCGTCATGTCCGTGATCTCATCCGAGACTCTGAACAAACTTCGGTCACCAAAACACATAATTCATAATACAAATCGTCATCGAACGTTAAACGTGCGGATCCTACGGGTTCGAGAACTATGTAGACATGACCGAGACACATCTTCGATCAATAACTAATAGCGGAACCTGGATGCTCATATTGGCTCCTACATATTCTACGAAGATCTTTATCGGTCAAACCGCATAACAGCATACGTTATTCCCTTTGTCATCGGTATGTTACTTTCCCGAGATTCGATCGTCGGTATCATCATACCTAGTTCAATCTCGTTACCGACAAGTCTCTTTACTCGTTCCATAATGCATCATCCCGCAACTAACTCATTAGTCACATTGCTTGCAAGGATTATAGTGATGTGCATTACCGAGGGGGCCCAGAGATACCTCTCTGATACATGGAGTGACAAATCCTAATCTTGATCTATGCCAACTCAACAAACACCTTTGGAGACACCTGTAGAGCATCTTTATAATCACCCAGTTACGTTGTCACGTTTGATAGCACACAAGGTGTTCCTCCGATATTCGGGAGTTGCATAATCTCATAGTCAGAGGAATATGTATAAGTCATGAAGATATCTATAGCAATAAAACTAAACGATCATAATGCTAAGCTAACGGATGAGTCTTGTCCATTACATCATTCTCTAATGATGTGATCCCGTTCTTCAAATGACAGCACATGTCTATGGTCAGGAAACTTAACCATCTTTGATTAACGAGCTAGTTAAGTAGAGGCATACTAGGGACACTCTGTTTGTCTATGTATTCACACATGTACAAAGTTTCTGGTTAATACAATTCTAGCATGAATAATAAACATTTATGATGATATAAGGAAATATAAATAACAACTTTATTATTGCCTCTAGGGCATATTTCCTTCACAATCCACCACCAATGCGAAACCAATGAATAGAGCGAATGAGGTAGCCATCCTCCTATGCAGGTTCCACCTGTTTCCCGCCGGTGTTCGAGAAATTGTCATTGGAGAAGGGACGAAGCCGAGGAAAAAAACACCCTAACGATGTTTTTTATCGCCTCCTTGCCAACCTCGCTTAGGAAGTACGGCCAGGTTGTCCGATTTGGCAGAAGTTAAGCCGCAAAATTCATCAGAATGTCCCATAAGACTTTGTGGCGAGGGCGAAGCTGCAACAAAACATGACGTGATGTCGTCACTCCCCAATAGAGGCACCGACGCGCAACACCAGGTCTCGCTGGCGTGCAAGCACATCAGGAAAACCTAACGTCACCACTCGTGAGAAGGCCACAGTAATCTCTAGCGAAGCTCCATCAGCTCCGCCCCGATAGACGAATTGGATTAGAGTCCAAAAACTATTTAGTCAACAAAACCCCCTCGTCCCGCCCCTCAGAACCTACCCCTACCTTATTTGCATGCCAGAACCGAGACACTAGATTTCCCTCCCTGCCAACCGGCCGCCGGAGTGATGGATATATAGGGGAGGCAGACCCATGGTATATGTCATGGACTTAACATGACAGATGCCCTAGCAAAAGGACTTAGGTGTGGAGCCATCGCAACTAGGTTAGCTTGAAGGGGTTAAACAGGACAAAGGACACAGAGAGTTTACCTAGGTACGGCTCCTCTCAATGAGGTAAAAGCTTACTCCTGCTTTAGGTTGTATTACTTGGGTTTTGATTACCAGGGAGCGAATACGCTTGACCTAGTTCTCGATTGATTGTTACTTGAGTTAAGCTGCCGCCGGGTTGCCCCTTTATATACAGGTTGATGCCCGGCGGCTTACAGAGTCCTAGGTGACTCACACAAATCATGAACGGCTCGGTTTCTAACTAAGCTTGCCTTCCATAACAAGTTAAACATATGGCGACTCATCCCTTTGGGCTTTAAGTTGCCTCTGGGTCTTGGGCCTTCAATAGGCTTGCTTCATGAACCTTCCAAAAATCCAGGACATCTCAACAGATCTTTATCTTAATGGACCTTCCAAAAATCGAGGCGCCCACATAGCCACATAATCATTTTTTCGGCCATCCTCGATTCCCGCGCATGCCATCTATCCACTTCCTTATAAATAGGGACATGGGGCGCTTCTTCTCACTTTTACCCTGCCCCCTCGTCTTCGTCTTCCTCCTCGCGACTCCTCAGCAAACTCGAGCCCCGTCGCCGTTGACCTTTGTCAACCGCATCAACTCCGGCCGCTACATCGACCTAAACGGATCAGAGAAACCGCAGCGCACCTCCGCTGTTCAGCAGCGCCAGTAAGTACTCTTCTTCCCATGTAACAGATCTGCATTAGGGTTTCCGTTGTTCATCGGTGTTCTTTACCGTTCCGCATTTCCCTCTCTTAGATCACGTAGTTTTGATCTGAACATGATACTGAAGCCGTGCGGTAGCAGTTTAGCATCCCTCTCCAATCACAGAAGACATTTTTCATGTATAAGATCCCGTCCGAGCACATGAGTTCTTCCGCTGCCGCGACCTTAGGTTAAAAATTTAGTTTCTTTTCCAAATTGTTGTAGATCCAAAACCATAGAACTGATCTGTGAAACCTGTTTGTCCATCACTTAGTAAAATTTCACTTATAGATATTTCGTACTGCAATCGTGCGGGCAGCTTATGAGATAAGTCGTAACCCGCCATATAGCATTAGTCTCCTTTTTAAGCCGCCAACATATGTTCACAATCTGTATAACCCGGCATCGTCTTCCGGTTTAACCGTACTAACCTCTGTAACACTTATTCTTCTGCGTATAACTTAGCCTTGCATAATGCACTTACTTTCTGATCACTGGCCAGCTTAATAGCTTAACCTTATTCTAGCAATATTTCCCTTTTAGGCTTCCATCAACAAAATGACCAGAACTGTTACCTCATGCAACTGGGTTGCCTCGCGGGTCACCGAGCAGACGCTGAATTAGCATGTTCAGGTGGGCGTCTTAGCTGCAAAGAACGTTATTCACTAGAGAGTCCCAGGAATTGAGACCACCCTAACCCAAAAGAAGGCGAAGTTATAATTTTTACTTATCACATGCTCCGGGGGTTCACTCCCCCCGGCTCAAAATTCTTTCGTGATGTGCTGGACTTCTTCCCACTCCATCCGCAAGATATCGGGCCTAACTCCGTTTCAAACATCTGCAACTTCCAAGTTTTTTTGCGAAGTGTATCTTCAGCAGGAGCCCACTATCGAATTGTTCAGGGAATTCTATTACCTGAACCGCCAGACCGAGTTCACGGATGGGCCCAGCTTAGAACTAGGGGGCATTTCAATTCAGAGGTGGAAAGAGGCCATGTTTCCTGCTGCTTCACCTCCCAGGCATCCTAAGGACTGGAACCAGACTTGGTTCTATTGCAAAGACACCAGCCTAGAAGGTGAAAATCCTCTGTCGGGTTACCGTGAAAGCCGGCTTAGAAACAGGCATCCTCTGCCAGAGCGGGTCAGCACAGAAGAACGGGCCAAATATATGCCCATATTTTCAAAGATCAGAGCCTTGATGGCCAATGGTTTGACTGGAGTCGACCTGGTTCGCTGCTGGGTCACATGGAGGATCTTCCCAGGAGTGTGAGTATGCCGACGATGTCAAAGATCCGTTGCATTACTCTCCAATCTGTCTCGAAGATAAACAGATCAACGATAGGACCAAGACTCTGCTCAACGAAGGCCTAGAGACTTGTAGCAAAGTGGGGCCGAACCCCTTCTGCACCCTCAACAAGCCGCCGACTGTAAGAACTTTTTAAGCAACTTTCACTAACTCATTATTTATCAATCTGCCTTCTCATTATTACTTGAATTTCCGCAGGCTGACCCCCCCCTTTTGGAGCAAGAAGCTTCAGGATAAATCAGCCAAGAAAAACATGACAAAGAATAAGGCTCCCAAAAAGCCTGCCAAGAAGAAAACGAACTCCACAAAGCTATTTTCTTTGAATGACGATGAGTCGGAGGTAGAACTGAACTCCCTTGGCTCTTTCTTTATACACCTTATTGTAACGCCCGGATAATTAAGCGACAGTAAAACTCTGCTACTGATGCCACGTCACCTCCGTCACTGTTGCTAATCTCTCGTTAGTTCAAAACCGGTTCAAAGTTCAAATTCAAAGTTTGGCAAACGACAAATTTTTTCAAAAGTTGAAGCAAAAATGTTCGGTCAGTGCCAAATATCGCATAGGTAATTAGGTGTAGAAGACACAATTTTATAAAATACTTAAATGCGCTAAACTAAATAAAACAAAAAGGAAATAAAATAAAAGAAAAGAAAACACAAAAGAAAAAAACAAAACTAACAAAAAAAGGAAAAGAACCCCCCGGGCTCCGGCCCAGTAGGCCATCAGCCCCACTGGGCCAACCCACTAGGCCCAGTCAGCCACTCCCCCACTCCCCCTTATCCACTCACCTGAAACCCTAACCCCCACGCACACCACTCCCCCACTCGCCCCCTAACACTCCCTCACG
>NC_041392.1:448239609-448276398 GCF_002162155.2 Triticum dicoccoides | reverse complement strand
GGGGGGGGGCTCGATCACCACTGTCGCCGCCTAGGACCTCCTCGCCGGCCTGCCTCCTCCACACCTGCGACGCGCCCCCGACTCCTCCCCGAGCCTCGCTGCCTCGAACCCTACACCTTCATGAGCGCCCTCTTCTCCCCACAACCACGCCGATGTGTGCCGTCCGTCGCTCGCCCACGTCCGCGCCTTCGCGCCCGCACCTGTGTTCGGACTGCGCTCGCGTTCCGGATCTCGCGCTCCAGGCCGCATTCGCCGGCCTCGCCACGCCTCTTTGTCGCCCATGCTCGTGCACAACCACGCCTGCTGCTGCTACCACTGCGCCCGGCTCCCCTTGTCCCTGCCAATGGCCGCCTTGGCCGAGGCGAGCCGCCGCTCGGCTCGCCGCTTCTCCTCGCCCCTTGCAACCTGACCGCACACGCGCTCACCTTCCCCACCGCGGCCCTGCTGCCGCGGCTTGCAGCGTGGCCCCTCTCGTTCCCTCTTGCCGCGCCCGCCTCTCCCTCTGCTCGCGGCCACCGCGGACTCTGCACGCGCCCCTGCCCTCTCGCTGGGCCGCCTTGCTCGCCGAGGCCGCGCTCCAGCGACCACCTCGCCTCTGCCGCCTCGCGCAAGGCGGCGGCGCGCCTGCTGCTGCCTCCGACGACCCCTGTTGCACCGGCATCCTTCGCCGGAAGCGGCCAACCGGCGATCCCTGCCCTGGCCGCCGGCGTGCTCTGGTGCCCGCGCCCGTTACCCCGCTACACGCGGCGCCCGATAGGCCCCTAGGCCCTATGACATGTGGGTCCCCAACCCCTCCAGAATGTTTTTTGTTAAAAACAGAATTATATAAAAAATTAAAATAAATAAATAAATAATGAAATTAATTAATTAAATAAATAAAGAATTAATTAACTTAATTAATCCTAATTAGATTAGCCTAATTAATTAATTAACCTGACTAATGTGCTAATTAAATAATTAATTTAGTTAATTAGTTGACAGAGAATGACATGTGGGACCCACACGTCAGTTTGACTTAGTCAACCGACTGTTTGACTACTGACGTCATGCTGATGTCATGCTGACGTCAGCAAGCACTATTCTGGATAATGTTGAATTAAAATAATTAAATAAATGCTAAAAATGATTTAAATCTTTTAAAATCAATATAAAATAAACCGTAGCTCGGATGGAAAAACTTTCTACATGAAAGTTGCTCAGAACGACGAGACGAATCCGTATACGCAGCCCGCTCGTCCACCACTCATCCCTAGCATAGCGAATACGCAACTTTCCCCCTCCGATTCATCTGTCCAAAAATGCGAAACACCGGGGATATTTTCCCGGATGTTTCCCCCCTTCACCGGTATCACCTCATACCACGTTAGGGCACACCTGGCACCGTTACTTGTCATGTCATGCATCGATATGCATCTATTTGCATTGTGTTCATTGTTTCTTCCCCCTCTTCTCTCGGGTAGACTACGAGACTGACGCCGCTGCTGGTGCCCCGGCCAACTACGTTGTTGACGACCCTACTTGCCAGAGCAACCAGGCAAGCCTCCCTTGATCACCAGATATCGCCTATTCTTCTCTCTACTACTTGCATTAGAGTAGTGTAGCATGTTACTCCGTTCCTTTAATCCTATCCTGATGCATAGCTTGTCATTGTTGCTACAGTTATTGATACCATACCTGCAATCCTAATGGTTAGTATAGGATGCTAGTTTATCATCAGTGGCCCTACATTCTTGTCTGTCTGCCATGCTATACTATCGGGTCGTGACCACTCGGGAGGTGATCACGGGTATATACTTATACATAATATACGATTCTTGTGGTGACTAAAGATGGGTCGGCACGAAGAGTACCCGCGAGTGATTCACGGATTGGGTCCGAAAGGACGTTTGACCCGACGACCGTCTGAGTGGATCTTTGTGGCGGAGTGTCAGGTTAGGTTGAGACCACCTAGGATAGAGGTGGGCCTGGCCCTGGTCGGCGTCCGCGGTTATTTCAAAGTAACACGCTTAACGATATCTTGGTATTTGATCTGAGTCTGGCCACTGGCCTATACGCACTAACCAACTATGCGGGAACAATTATGGGCACTCGACGTCGTGGTATCAGCTGAAGCCTTCGTGATGTCAGCGACTGAGAGGCACACGCGTGGATGGACCGTAAGCCTACTCTTGTATTAAGGGGGCTAGGTCTGCTTCCGGCCGCCCTCGCAACGTGCAGGTGTGCAATGGGCGATGGGCCCAGACCCCTACGCCATAGCATTTAGACGGACGTGCTGACCTCTTTGTTGTGCCTAGGTGGGGCTGCGACATGTTGATCTTCCGAGGCCGGGCATGACCTAGAAAAGTGTGTCCGGCCAAAGGGGATCGAGCGTGTTGGGAAATATGGTGCACCCCTGCAGGGAAGTTTATCTATTCGAATAGCCGTGTCCCTCGATAAAAGGACGACTGGAGTTGTACCTTGACCTTATGACAACTAGAAACGGATACGTAATAAAATACACCCTTCTAAGCGCTAGATACAACCCGGTGATCGCTCTCTCACAGGGCGACAAGGGGAGGATCGCCGGGTAGGATTATGCTATGCGGTGATACTTGGTTAACTTACCATCTACTCTCTTCTTCTGCTTCAGGATGGAGGTTGCCAGAAGCGTAATCTTCAATAGGACTAGCTATCCCCCTCTTATTCCGGCATTCTGTAGTTCAGTCCACATATACTACCCCCTTTCATTGATACCAATGCATATGTAGTGTAGCTCCTTTCTTGCGAGTACTTTGGATGAGTACTCACGGTTGCTTTGATCCCCCTTTTCCCCTTTCTATACCCGTTTGTTGCGACCAGATGATGGAGTCCAGGAGCCAGACGCCACCATCGACGACAACTCCTACTACACTAGAGGTGCCTACTACTACGTGTAGGCCGCTGACGACGACCAGGAGTAGTTTAGGAGGATCCCAGGTAGGAGGACTGCGCCTCTTTGGATATGTATCCCAGTTTGTGCTAGCCTTCTTAAGGCAAACTTGTTTAACTTATGTCTGTACTCAGATATTGTTGCTTCCGCTGACTCGTCTATGATCGAGCTCTTGTATTCGAGCGCTTGAGGCCCCTGGCTTGTAATATGATGCTTGTATGACTAATTTTTTTTGTAGAGTTGTGTTGTGATATCTTCCCGTGAGTCACTGATCTTGATCATACATGTTTGCGTGTATGATTAGTGTATTATTGGATCGGGGGCGTTACAAGTTGGTATCAGAGCCGACTGCCTGTAGGAATCCCCCTTCCACACTCCTTGGCCGAAGTCGAGTCTAGACATTACAAAACTCTTTAGTAACATGGCTGTGTGTCTTACGGGCCCACATCGCCATTTGGGTGGTATTAGGATCTTTTACTCCTTGATCCTTACTATAGGACTCTGAACTCTCTTCTACTCGTGGTAAACAAATTTACTAAATCTAACATTAGGATCCCATGACCACAATCACCCCAAAGTTGGATAAGTCCTAGTTATTCCTTAGAGTAGTATTTTGGACTATACCCACACTGTCAATTGACTCCTTTGAAACATCTTTGTTTTCAGATGGAATCCACGAGACAGGTCGTGCACCACACGACAGCCATTGGTGCCTCAGGATCACCTGCTGTGTTGGTAGAGATGATGACCTATCTGGGTTATCGCTGGCAGCTTGAGTACATCGTCTATGAGGAGTATTAGGACCTCAACCAGGAGCAGTACCGTGCCATCGTCCACCTCTACTCTCGGGAGTATGACTCCACTACCGTTCTGCACACTACTCATGGTGTTGGAGTGACTATCGACATGGCAGTCCACGATGCTGCTTATGCTGCTCTGACACGTCTTCGTGGAGAGTATCGGGAGTTGGACACCTCCCCTTTCAGGCACATTGCTATCGCATCCGATGTTGGTGCGGAGGGATACTACACTGCTGCCTACTCCACTTTCACCGAGCCCTTCTACCATCAGAACCTTGTTCTGCATGCTGATGGGATGGATAGAGCTAACCGAGCTCTTCGCCACGAGTTGTACACCACCTGTCAGCACCTTTATCGTGCTCTCACGCTGTTGCACCCCTTTGTCTGATCTGGTGATCTGTCGTCTTCTGTGATCTACCTTGCCAGGACCGTGATGCCCCAGGGTGTCGGCTGGCCAGATGTGGGAGGCTACTCTACCGCACTTGGTCCTCTTCTGCCACCTGCGTGTCGGGTTCTGCACCAGAGTATCCGCGGACCCCAGGGTACTGACGTGGAGGACTTCCCGTCGCTTCACTACCAGCTGTCAGGCTACACCTACCTCCACAGTTCCTCCTAGGACTGATGTAGGCTTGCTTGAGTGTTAGATGCATTCACCGTGAGCCTGCGTGCCGCCTATGTTGTCTTTAGTCTGTGTACTGAACTCTGTGTCACTACAAAAAAATACACTTCCGTGATGATACGTGTTTGTCACAGTAGGTCGCGTTTTTTGTCATGCATGTACATCCATGACAAATTTATAACAGAATCAAGATAGTCATACCTGTGCTGTCGTAGAAGTGTTCCATGGCATTACCAAAATTATCATCACAGAAGTGTCCACTTCCATGACGATAAATCGCGCTTCACAGAAGTGCTTTTGTCAAGGGTGACCGACACGTGGCATCCACCATAACGGAATGTCGTTAAGCTATCAGGTCGGGTTTTGGATCCGATAACCCGTTAACAGCCCCGACCAATGGGAAATTTCCACGTGTAAAATTCTTATTGGCCAAACGAAACACGTGTCAGCTCCTCAGTGGGTCAGATAGGCGCCTATGATATGTCGACACGTGCCACGGCCCACCACTGGCCCATTTAGCTTACAAAGCCGGCCCGTTTGACTTTCAAAAGTTAACGGGTTGGCCCATGAAAAGCCTGTTAATGGTCTCTCCGCAAATAGCCCATTTTACGGCCTGTTAACTCACGGTCCGTTAGGCCCTAAAGGAAATCGGCCCAACAACGTCATGTGGGCCATCGAATATAACACCAGCCCATTTCACTTTCGGCCCATGTATGGCCCACGACGTCTTTCGGCCTATATGAGGCCTTCGTATCTTTCGGCCCTTTACAGGCCCACGGTGACTCTAGCCCATAATGAATAGTAATTTTCTTTATACCCGTTAACGGCTCATGATTTACATGGGCCGTTTCCAGCCCGTGTTAGCTTTCGGCCTATTGACGGCCCATACGTTCTTGGGCTCCTTTTCGGCCCTCGATTTCTTCTGGCCCATTACTGGCCTGTTCCCCTAATGGGCCAAATTCGGCCCATGGCAAGAGTCGGCCCGTTATTGGCCTGTTCCCCTAATGGGCTAAATTGGGCCCATGGCAAGAGTCATCCCGTTACTGGCCTGTTACCCTAATGGGCCAAATTCGGCCCACGGTAAGAGTTAGCCCGTTTCTGGCCTGTTAACCCGTTGCACCATTTCCATCCCGTCCTATATTCTGGCCCATTAACGACCCGTTATGCGTGTGACAAAATTAAGCCTTTGCTATCCTACGGCCTGTTAACGGCTTGTTACCGAGCTGGGCCGATACCAATTATGCCTGATTACGACCCATGTAGACCCATTTATCCGATGGCCCGAGGCCCACCGATTACAGGCCCATTTACCGACGGCCCGTAGGAGACCCATGGATCCTACGGCCCGAATATGGCCCATGGTAGTTGCGGCCACTAGCAAACCAGGGAAAAAGAAGACTAGGAAATAAATAAGGTCGAAACCAACGCTAAGCTATTAAGGCGATTGCACAGATTACATCCACTCGGCATCAAAGATCGCCACCAGTGCAAATATAGGGAACACCCTACACTATACAAAAATGGCTTGCTGTTTTCTTCAGCCGATGGCTGCACGTTAAGAATAAATTTTGTATTGCGCCAAAACAAATTACAACTATATAAAAAAAGGAAGGTTGGCATAAAACTTAACAGTCTAGCAGATAAATGCACCACCAGAAGTTCAGAAGCTCAGTTCATTTGACCTAATTGTTACGTTTTCATGCTGTATTGTCCGATGGAGCACCATAACCCTCGCCTTCATTTCCCCTAGGCTCCTGAACAACATAGCAAATGTCTGATAGTCTGGTTTCAAAACCATGCATATCTTGACGACATTGAGCAATGTTTCTCCTTGTTTCACAAAGGGTCTCTGTTAGGGAATGGACTTGTGTCTGGAGCGCAGATACAACATTGCTTTGAGCTTGCATATCTAGATCATGAGGCAGTTTGGACGATATTGCCTTAACAACCAACCCAGTATTACGCAAGAACGTGCTTTTGGCACTGTTAGTGGACAGGTACTGACCCACTGCAACAAGAGCTGACATTGCGGTTATAGTTGCCTCGCCACCTTTAGAAGGTGGCGGTTCCACCATTTTTTCCATAGCTCGCTGAAAAGTTGAGGTTTTACATTAGTAGTACCAGAATAGAAGATATTAAGGAGGCAGCAAAACCAAACAAAATAGCTTTGGTCTATATACAGAACTTATTCTGGTGAACCCATGTAAAATATTAGTTGTATTTTATTGCAAAGTACATAATAAAACCAGGTTCCAAACATATGACCATGTACCATCGCTAATGTATTGTCTATTTCTTCACATTATATTGAGGGCTAAGGATAAAGAGACGAAGTTTATAATATAGTAAGCATAGTATGACATCATTCATATCACAAAACAACTGAGAACAGACAAACATGCAATTGTAACGTTGTGTGGGCAACTCCAGCACAGAATTAGATTACGGGTCAAGATCAAAGGAACATCACTCCTCTCTTTTAAACCTTGTAAGGTGCAATGATACGCTAAGACAATTGTGTATAAAATTGAAAAGAGTAATAGACATTGGATGCAAACCATGTAGTTCAAGGCACAAGTCAGAGTAAGTAGTAGTTAAAAGGCATGAGGATTAAGGACTTACAACAGCGGCTTTGACTGGTGTAGTCATGCCCTTCTTCTTGCTGGTGTGACAGTCCTTGAAGATTTCCACAACATTTGGTTTAGGTACTTTTTGGTCCTTGCGGGCTTTCCTCTGCATTTCGAACAAGTCAATATAGATATGATAACATGGTACAGCGAAAAGAGTGAAACAACAGCTAATTACAAGAGCCTCGCAGTGTGCAATATAGCTACGAGATCCCGTCGTCTGTTGGAATTTCACTTTCGTATGGTTGGCCTTGTTCTTTGAACAGTTCACCTACAAGAAGATATATTTATGTGGCACATGCGTAAATAGGACTTCAACATGTGATCTGATCACATATATATAATTTACCTGATACTTCGGATCAGACCAGTGTTTAACAAGGCCCCTCCAGTCTTCATCCGATATATTTTCCACTGGAGATGTTTGGGAAAGTTCACTGTTAGCCTTGCCTTCAAAGTGAGTTTTCCTCAAGTTATACCGATACTGTCGCAGAGAAGACTTGAAAACATGGGTGCAAGCTTGTCTCATTGCATCATCTTGTCTATCCAACTTGAACCTGATCTGTTGAAAATTATGGGAGTCTCATTATCAGCAACCTACAAAGTATGGGACAGAGTAAGACGATATTACTAGTTTCCATACATAACCATACTTACAGATAAATGGTCGAGGAAGGTGTTGAACTGGGTTTCGTCTTTGTCATTCCTGTACTGAATCCATGTTGGGAGAATACATACATGAAACCTAACGGCAACCGCTGCCTCTGATACTAAGTTGGCTGACTCTGTAGCATCACGTGGCCTTTTTAAACCTGCCTCAAAACGGATCTCCATTCTTCCTCCTCTAGATTTAGTTAACCTATCGAGCATTATCCCTGATGTTTGTTTCCTCTTGCGCCTAGGTGCTAGTCCAACAATGAACATAGGAAGTGTTAGTGTACATCAAACTGTGAGACTACATATAAAGAAGCATGCAACTGTAACTTGACTCCAGCAACTACCTTCTTGCTGTTGAAGCTCACAAGGTTCATCTGATATTGCCAAATCGTCTTGTGTCAAGAGTGCTTGGGAAGTAGTGTCAGGTGGCAAGGGAGCTTGGGAACGTGCTACTAGCTCAGTTGACGCACGAGTAAGTCGTGCAGCTGGTAGTACTATGGTAGGTGTTGCAAGAAATAGGTCTGTCTCTGCTTGTTTGGTGGCAGCTATTTGTTTCTGTTTGGCTTTTTTTGCAACTTGTGTAGCATGGGATGCCGTGTTTGTAGAATTTTCCGCTGGACTTTGACCTTCTATTGCACCATCAGTACCAGCAGAATCTGCAGGATTCATCCGCTTCTCATTCCCTGCCATTCTATGTTTCTTCCTGTTTCTCTGTGCCATGTTAAGTCAAGCCGACAAGAAAAACAAATAGCAATTTAGTTCTTCAGAACAAATTGATGCGTGATGCAGACGAACTGAACTTTGATGTTAGACAACCACATGATAGGAGGATGTAATATGTATGAAAAACAGGACGGAAGAGATAACTAGAACTATGATGTGTAAACTAAGAAGAAGACATTTCACCAAATTAGAAGCAATGCAATCGAAGGTAGAAACCATATGAAAGATGCTACAAATATCGCTCTGCCAAGTTAATAGTGTCTCATCAGAAATGGCATTTAAACAAATGTGAAGCAGTACAAGAAATAAATCATATGCAAGATGCAAACAACATCACACTACCATGTTAGAGGTCTCTCGTCATTAGTGCCATTGCATATTCACAGCATTGCATATTTACAGCTTATGATGTGTAAACTAAGGAGAAGGCATTTCAACAAATTAGAAGCAATGAAAGCTACACACCATATGAAAGATGCAACGAATATCACTCTACCAAGTTAAAACTATCTCGTCATAAGCGCCATTTCAACAAATTAGTAGTACAAGCTAGAAAAGAATGTGAGATGTAACCTATATCACACTCTGAAGTCAAACGTGTCTTATGATAAGTGATTGTTGCAGGTTACACAACAGTAGTAATTTGATGTAAGAACATGGTGTGATAGACAGATATTGTATGTTCTAGAAACAGGAACACGTGTCTTATTCAAGTATAATGTGTAAAGTAAGCAGATGGAATTCAACAAAATTAGAAGCAATACAAGCTAGACATCACACATAACATGCAACCACATATAACAGTGCCAAGTTAGAGGGAGCACCGATGATGCCGCACTAGGGGAGACGTGCTCATCATAAACACAACTTTGTTGAGTGTCTATGCATGTGTTGTCTTGGAAATCATCTTGGGGGTGTGGAGGAGTAGAAACTGTAGAGGCCCTCCGTTCGGAAGGAGCACCTTTATCCGCTGCCTTGCTAACTTCCTTCCGCTTTATTGATTTTGAATTGTCAAGTAAAACCGACAAGAAAAAGCAATAAAATTCTCTCTTCAGAACTCGTTCATGCATGATACTGATAATCACTACTTTGATGTAAGGCAAACACATGATACCAGGATGGAATATGTACGAAAAACAGGACGGCATGGCATGTTCACAACTGTTTGTGTAAACTAAGCAGAAACCATTCCAACAAATAAGAAGCAATGCAAGCTAGACACCACATGAAAGATGCAACCAATATGACTCTGCCAAGTTAAAAGCGTCCCATCATAAATGGAATTTCAACAAATTAGAAGCAGCGCATGCTATAAATCATATGAAAGATGCAACTAATATCGCACTGCATATACTAAAGGTGTCTCGTCATGTTGATTGATGCGGGATACAAAAAAACAATAGTTTTATGTAAGGACATGCTTAATAGACAGATGTACTATGTACTAAATACAGGAAGGCATGTCACATTAACAGGTATAATGTATAAGCTAAGCAGACTAGCACATGCAGTTTAACCAGATTGGAAGAATTACAATCTAGACACCATATGAAACATGCAACCACATATCACGCTGCCAAGTTAGAGCAAGCACCTACGATGCTAGTGTAGGGGAAATGCTGTAATCAACTACAAAGCTACGTTCACTATCTTCATCTAGCATTTCTGTTTCTTGAGAATCATGTCGGGAGGCTGACACTGCATTCTTGAGGAGTAGTCCCCTTGCCTGCCTGCCTTGTCATAAGTGATTGATGAGGGATACACAAGAACATTAGTTTGATGTAAGAACATGGTTAATACACAGATGTACTAGTATGTACCAAAAACAAAAAGGCATGTCATATTCAAAGGTATAATGTGTAAGCTAAGCAGATGCATTTAACCAAATTGGAAGCAATACAAGCTAGACATCCGACTGGAGTGGTGAGCATGATCATCTAGGACCTGAGAGCCTGGTGGGAGGCAGGCTGCTTCGCCACCATCATAGCTTTTTAGTTGGCTTCTAGGTGATGCCTATCTTTGCTGGGCTTGTCACTGGCTCGGCTAGTGCCCTGACTAGCTATTTGTCTTTTGGTGCTCACTGGATGGTGGTTCATGTAAAAATTTTATCTTTCCTTATCTTACCGACTTCGGCCTTTCGAATACAAGCTAGACACGATATGGAACATGCAACCACATATGACACCGCGAAGTTAAAGAAAGCACCTGGGATGGTGGTTCATTGCGAGCGAGGTCATCAACTCCAGAGCTACGTTTACCGTCTCCATCTGCTGACACTGCACCCTTTATAGCGCTGTAACATGTCTTGCCTACCCACATACGAAGCTGGAGCGACTTCTCTCTTTTCTTTTTGGCTTCTCTCATGGCAGCAGAGTCTGAAATACCCTTGCATAAAAACACAATAGTGAGAGTAAGGGTGAAGTGTGTGCAGAACTAGTGCACTGTAAAAGTTGCAGATAGCAGGTGGCTGAAAAATAAATGACAGGAGACATATGATAGCTCTACAAAATTGCATGGCAAACAAAAGTAGATTCTACTCCGTATGATTTTGTAATATATGAGCACAGGAAATGCAGGTACTCCTCCAGCACACCACCACATGTGGTCATATCTAAGATAACAGTCGACTGAAAATAAATAGGCCAGTCGATTTTTTTAATGAACCGTCTGATCTATAAGGAACAGGCAGATGGCCTTCGTCTATCTCCCGCTAGTCACTGTTGACGATCTTTCTCGAACCGCCAGCGACCACCGGCCCAGACCCCTGCCTCCGCCGCCCCGCCCTCCCATCAACCTCACACCACCGCCGTGCTTGGCAGCACCCCCAGGCCATCTGTTTAATCCCAGCCGACCTCCAGATCGGGCGCCAGTAGCTCTAGGCCGCACACGCCCCTAAGATAAACACCAAGGCGCTGCTTCCCCGACGTAATAGGCATACTAGCGCCTGTTATGCCGGGGAATGCTTCCGTTAATTGGGAATCAACTAGCCAGAAATTGAAATTCAGGGGGGGCGACGGACCTCTAGCTAAGGTGAAATAGTATATGAGGAGAAACCTTGTGCATCGCGAGTTACTAGGAACATATAGTATCAAGAAGAAGCGGTCAAGTAGTATCTTCTATGGGATGAATACCGTGCAAGCAGAGACGTAAGATTTGCACGAATAAGGGAAGAGGAGTACCTTTTTCGGTTGCTGGTGTGGTCACCTCCACATGTCGCGCCGATCTTCTTCTATTTACCGGGGAAACCGATGTTCTAGAGGGTGCAGGCTTGGACGAACCCATGGACAAATTGTTGACTGTGTTGCCATGGCCGCATGTCGGCGGAGGGGAAGCAGATCCGAGGCGGCGAAGGACGGCCTAGCAGGAATAGCTCTGGTGCGGTGGAGGGTGGCGAAGTTGGAGCGGCAGCGGTGAGGCGCAGGATGGCGTGGTTGAACTGGCTCGGGTACGGATGGCTCGGCCTCGGCTTCAACTACTAGCCGTGGAGGGCGTTGCGGTTGAGGTTGCGGTGGACGACGATGTCGGGGTATCGGCTCCGATGTGATGGAGGAAGGCGGCGGTTGATGGGTGGGATGGGGTGGCGGACGGGGGACGCCTGGGTTTCGCAGCTGGTGGAGAGCTAGTTTTGGCGCCCACGGAGTACGAATGGGGAATCAGACGGGTGGGAGGAACCATGTTTCGGTCTGGGACGCGCTTGTTTTTGGCTTTTTTGAACAGAAGATGGGACGCGCTTGTTTGAAATTTGGGGAAAGTACACACTTTGCCCCCCTCTTAAATTTCGGACCTACTGCGGGTCGGGGGTAGGATGGTAATCCCAGGTGTCCCAAATAGTGGGCGGGGCGATTTCGGGCGCGCGCATGTGTGCTTAGGCGGCCATTGTGTATGAATGTTTTTCAGATGTGGTTGCATGGCGTCTAGATGAAGCTACAAACCTACCCCGGTTTAGACCTTTGGAAGTCGGGCCGGTAGGTCTCACGGGTCAGAGTTATTAGAAAAGTAATTTCCTTGTACTATCAAACATTGGTCTCACGCGGTTTCGGGCGGGTAGAGACTCTTTTGGCGTTTCATTCGAAATTTTGAAACACAAGCATTCACGTTTAGAGTACTCTTGAACTATGAGGATTGACCTAAATAGACAACGTTATTCTTGACCTTGTATGTTTGAAAACCTCATTAAATTATCCGCTTCTTTTTGAAATTTTGACACTTGAAAATCCTATAACTACGATTATTTTGGAATGAAGGAGCTAAATTTGAATCTATTTTGTACACGACTACATATGCTATTATGTACAAAATCAGGCAAAGGTTGGTGCCCCCATAATTTAGGTATGGTTTACAAATGCCATGATATCAAATTCAAATAATTGAATGGACTTCATTTTGAATTTGATTTTTTTAAACCACCTTAAGTTGAATTCAAATGTATGCTAGTTCATAGGTAGCTATTTATAATGTCCATTGTGTAACTTTCGTATGTATAATGTGCTTTACACACAACATGAATTATACTCACGTTTATATTCGATTGCTAAAGATATGCATTGTTTGGAGTTCAAAATACTAACTATGTGGATCAATTGTGTCGAATAATAACATAGACATGCTCAAATTCGATAGAATCTAGATGTCTGATGGATCAATGACCGCTCCTTACGCGAATTGCAAATATCATGATCCCATCCTAATATTTGGATACAATTATATCTTTACTCGATGTGTAGAGCAGTCTTTTACGTGTAGTTTCACTCTCCATCGATGGTCTCTCACACATGCTCACACACTCTCTCCCGAGGTGTCTTTCTCGCACACATGCTCTAGATATAACCCTCCCTCCCTCTTGTAACCATTTACAACTGTTTCCACTAACCTTTATCACAAGCACTCTTCCTCTCGCAAACATAGACATGCACAATCCTCATCGACCCTTTCTATATACATGGACCTGCCTACGTGTCTCATGTACGCACATTATCTTTACGCCTGTCTCTCACGCATTGTCTCACACCTCTCTTCCTAATCGACGAGTATGATCTAGCAGAGCATTCTGTAGGATGCCCCTTAAAGTTAGGTTGGATGAATAGTAATATCAGAGATAAAGGGATTACCTTAGTCCGAGAACCTAGGGTTACAAATCCTAGCCGGCTTTGTCAGTGGACACAGAGTCCTTCACAATTCTGCTATCTTTGTCTTGTACGACTAGTCATCCATGGGTCTTCCTAAATGCGTCACGGGACGACCAATGTGGCGCAGGACAGAACCGACCGAAGGGCCTCACCTCGACCCACCGGACCTCACGCGGTTACACACCCTCTGCCCCCACGTCTCATTATCTTCTCACACCCACACATACCAACACAAACACCACACACACAGAAAATTTCTCCTGGTGCCTCTATTCCCTCCCCCTTGCATATACACACTCAAGGGAATGGAATCTCTTGTCGTGACAGCATATTTGTCTTTCTCTCTCTCTCTCTAGACCACTCTCATTTCTCGTGCTATCTCTCCCACGCCCCCCCCGTCGGCCCCTCTATCCATGCCTCTCTCGAATACGTAATACACACACATACCTCTCTAGGCCCCACCAAATGCATCAACTACACATTCACACATGTTACATCACGTACCCCATTGATCTAAAAAGCCCTCTCTTCATGTTTATTTCGCATGCTTGTGAAGAGGATTCCTCATAATGTTCTGAGACATTTTCCAATTACACCAAGATTGCAGAGGTTGTTTCATGATGCTGAAACAAGAGAGGATGTACTGTGGCATTCTAGGAACCAGGAGTACAGAGATCAGAATGTAATGAGCCATCCATCTCATGGTAGTGAGTGGAAAAGCTTCAATGATAAACACAAAGAGTTTGCTGCTGACCCGAGAAACATTAGACTTGGCTTAGCTTCAGATGGATTTAACCCATTTGGCCACTAGAGCGCCACATATAGCATGTGGCCAGTGCTTGTTATTCCTTACAACATGCCTCCAAATGTCTGCACCAAAGAATCAAACTACATGATGGCCTTGCTCATCCCAGGTCCAAAAAGTCCTGGAAAGGATTTTGATTTGTTCATGGAGCCTCTTGTGGAGGAACTTCAACAGCTATGGAAGGGTGTTCTCACTCGAGACCTATATAGCAGCCCACCAGCTGATTTATTTCTGTGTGCTATTATAATTTGGTGCATCCATGATTATCCAGCTTTGGGCACTATGTCAGGGCGAACGACACATGGTTACAATGCATGTGTTCGCTGTGACAGGAATCCGCTGTCATACGCAATACTTAGCAAGATCTGTTATATTGGACACCACCATTTCCTTGCCAAGGACAAGCCGCATCCTAGAAAATACCGAAGACATGTGTTCAATGCAAAGCATGAAAACCGTGATGCGCCAAAGAGGCTCACCGCCGATGAGTTGCAAGTGGAATTAGAGAAGGTCAGGCATATTACACCAGGAAACCATCCTGGTAATGGTAGCGAGCAATGGAAGTGTGGCAAGGTAGAAGAGAGATTATTGTTTACCCGCAGGTCCATTTGTGGGACTTGGAGTATTGGAAAGATTTGGATCTGCGGCATAATCTTGATGTGATGCACATCGAGAAAAATATATGTAACAGCATTATCGCCACACTTCTTAATATTGAAGGCAAGACGAAAGATACCTTAAAATCTAGGATTGATTTGACACACCTGGGTATCGGAAAGGATTTGCAGGTGCAAGATGAAGGTAAACCACGGGATATGGCACCAGCTGTGTACGTCTTGGACAAGGTAAAAAGAAAAGAATTCTGCGAGGTCCTGTCACGTGTGAGATTCCCACATGGATTTGCTTCCAGCCCTGAAAGGAGAGTCAGTGCAGATGGAAACAAGGTACAAGGGTTGAAAACTCATGACTGCCACGTCCTACTTCAAAGTGTTTTACTTGTTATCCTTAGAGGATTGGGCTGCCCTGACTTATACATAGCAGTTGTAGAGTTGGGACAATTCTTCAGGGAACTCTGCAGTAGGAATATCAGGATAGATGCTTTGGAGCGTCTTAGAGACAAGATACCAACTATCCTATGCGACCTTGAGAAGATATATCCTCCAGCCTTCTTTGATGTGATGGTGCATTTGGCTGTTCATCTACCTGATGAGGTACTACTTAGAGGTCCAGTACAGTATGGCTAGATGTACCCTATTGAAAGGCGGCTAGGCACTTTCAAGGGCTATGTTAGGAAGAGAGCTAGACCCGAGGGTTCCATTGCAGAGGCCTACATTGCTACAGAAGCGTTGACATTCTACTAAAAATACATTGAAACAACTGATCAGCTTAGCAAAGAGGTGGGTGAAGACAATCCCGGGCTCAATGTTTTCAATTATTCTGTTCGAGTTACAGAGAAGAGTCGACAAGAGGACAAACCTAAAGATTTGGACAAAATGGTTTGGTATGTGTTGAATAACTGTCCTGAGATACTACCTTATATCAAGTAAGTGCAGTACTGCATCTTATACATCGTAATCTACTAAACTTGCAGCACATTCTTATATATTTAGATGTTCGACGTGATCACTATGTTGTGCAGCATCTACAAAGAGGAGTTACTGCCGCAAAATCCAAGAAACATTGACAAACTGGTTATGGCAGGATTTGCGAAATGGTTCAAGAACCATGTAAGCTTTTGAAGTGCACTGTCAGTTTTTTTAATATATTGAGTACATAAGATGATCAACTTGTCTATTTTCTAACCATAGGTTAAGAAGATGCGGGAGGATGGGCAGACAGTTGATGATGCCCTTTCCTCACTAGCAATGGGTCCTGATACTCGGGTAAGACATTATGAATCTTGCGTTGTTGGAGATGTGCGCTACAACACCCTTGCACAAGACAAAGGCAGGAAGACACAAAACAGTGCCATCATGAGCACGGATACGTATGACAAAGAGACAACTGAAATGTATGCTAACATAACAGACATTGTTCAGTTGCAGTATATCTCCAGTTTCGAGGATCATTGGTGTGTGGTTCTGTTGTGTTGTTGTTGGTATAACTTGTTTTCTAGGATCGAAAAACCCAGAGCTGATGATTATTTCAAATCCATCAATGTCAAGGCGGCGTACCAAACCAACGAGCCTTTTATTTTGGTAAATCAAGCAACACATATATTTTTCTTGGAAGACACATTTGCACGTAGCGATGACTGGAGAGTATTGCAAAGGTTTGAGCAGAGGAATTCATTTAATGAAGTTGCACAACAAGATGATGCTTACACTGCTCCAGACGTACAAGATAACACAGATGTTCCTAATATCTTTGAGAACCATCACGTCAATGACGCCGGCGAAAAGATTGCCTATCGTGCTGTGGACATACAAGAGTTGATCAAGAAGAAGCCAACGTTCGAGGACGTTGAGGACAAAGAAGAAGATGACACCGTGGGGAATTACGATTCAGACTAATACGCATGGCGAAGATGTTGACGCTGCTGCTGCGGATGATGATTACATTGCTTTTGTCGTATTTGCCTGTCAGAATACATTTTTTATCTACTATGTGAAATTGTGTTTGCTATGACAACTGAAACCTGATGAACATGTTGTTTAGTATTTTGCTGTGAGAGCGTCACTTGTTATGTATGCTGATTTGTGTTTGGTGATTGTATGACAACTAAAACATGATGCCATTGTTGTTTAGTTGTACTCATATTTGGCTGTGAAACTTGAATTTGATGACATAGTTTGCTGTTGAACTGCAATTTGCTCGATATCTTCGAATGAGAACAAAGCTGACCCAACAGGGCCTCTGCTATTTAGTTATTTATATGAGCAAAAGGGGATACCCCCTGATTTCCGTTAATAGAAATCATTAGATGTTCACAACACTACACCCAACCTGCTACACAGGTTTCATTCATTACTAGTTTCAGCAAAGTGCTCATGTCGTAGCCACTAAATACATCACGAGTGCTACATACATTGCAAATAAAGAGACAATCATCCTACAGAGCACATCGATTTTGACCATTATCTTCACAACCTCTTTCATCTTCTCATTGCTGTCAAGGCCGTTCAGCAGCTGTTGCTTGGCCATGATCAGAGGAACTGCATTTTTAACCTTCTGCTCTGCATCTTCCTCTTCTGTCGTTCCTTCAGTTACTTGTCCAACACCCCAACCTGCTGGTATTGGGATTCCTCGGCTAACCAAATAATCAGCGTAGTTGCATTTCCCCACATCAGCAAGTTCCCAGAAATACAAATCACACAAATCTTTCCTTTTCTGCACGAATCAAATTGGAAGATCATCAACCAAACTATTAAAAAAATCAGCAACTGAAAGCAACAGAACAACACTTAAGCATATTATTACCCCATGATTCGGGCATTTGTAGCAGACTCGGCCAGGGTTGCGGATTATGGTTGAGACGCGATGGATGACTCTGTGTGATTTGCAGCAGTGGTACCACACGAACTGTAGCGGGTTGCGATGAGCAATCGGCTGCGGTGCGCGTGCCGGCGGGGGTGTGATGAGACCCATAGGCGATGGTACGGGTGGCGACTTAGCGCATATCTAGTTGTTGCCTGCTGAAAGCAGGTGGACGAGCAGCCAGCGGACATGGTTGCTGCGGCCAGAGCTTCTGATGCTAGGCAGAGTAAGTAGAGAAGAGGAGAAGCAAACGTTGGATATGTTAGTTTCATTACTTGCAGAGTAAGATAGCACCATATATAGTCATAATCTAGGTTTGGATTCGAACCAGCTACAGGAGCACGCCTTTCTTTTTTCTAAAACTCGGCAACGTCTCTTTACTGGTACACTAGCTTGTTTTGTATGCCTTCCCAAGTCTTTGATTTTCTTTCTATATATAAAAAAGTATGCTACTTGGTGTCCGCTTAGTCAACGAACGATTGTGCCAACCTTGACCGTTCGATTGACATTCAACGTCTGTCGCATTTCTTCAGTCTCTTCTTCCTCGAGCCACTAAAGCCAAACCAGCGCCGGCGGGACCGCCTGCTCCCGCCTCCCACGGCTGGCTGTGATCTTCCCCGGCTCCTCTTTGTTCTCGTCCGAGGCCTCACCGTCGTCCTCCGCCTTGGTTCGCTCACCGCAGCGTCGCCCTCCGGTGTTGTCAACATGGTCCACAACTGAGAGGAATAAGGAGATGACTGTACATGGTGAGGATGACAATAGGGACCCAGCAGCGCGCGTAGCAAATTTTTTTGGGACAGAGAAGGGTATCAACTGGGTTGTGCGGGACCCGTGGCCCGTCTAGCCCAGGCTTTTATTTCATATGTTTAGCACATGACCACCCCGGTTTGTTTTTTTCCTTTCTGAAAATGGCTAGCCAGCTATTTTGTTTTTTGTAGAATAACCAACGTAGGCCTACTTACTTTTCTACGCCCTGCTGGGCCGGAAATCTTTGAAGACGAGGAGGGATGCATTTTGCCCAGAAAATGGGCTATAAGTAATAAGGAATGGGCTATAAGTAATAATAAATGGGCTGTAAAATGAAAAAAATACAGCAAACAGGCAATTAGTTCCAAAATACTGTTTTCTTTCGGATTTTGATATTTTAAATTTCATTGTTTTTGTGCGGGTAAAATTTCATTGAATTTAATTTAAGGTATATTTAGATTTAAAATTATTTTGAATCTGGCTAGAAATTTCGGGCTGTATGCTGTTTGGGACAGATTTGGAGGCTGACTTCTGGGTCTACTAGGTTGACATGTACTTTGGCTTTGCCAACTTAGTCCACAAATGATTCTAGCAGTAGTGACCGTTGGATGTTAATCCAACGGCCGTGCTGCTTCTTCAATATCTGATCTTCTTGCTCCAGTCGCCCAAACCAGCTCCGGTGGGACTGCCTGCTCCCGCCTCCCGTGGCCGGCTGTGCTGCCACACAGGCCGCACCACCCCACCCTACTTGATTGTTGGCCAAGCCATTCCTCTACTCACCCACACCTCCTGTTATTTTCCGACGACGGAAGCCAGACCAGTAAACCCTCGTACTCCTCACCACGTGGGCAACCATTGCCGAGTCTTCCCCGGCTCCGTGTCGTTCCCTTCCTAGGCCTCGCTGTCGTCCACCGCCATGGTGCTCTCGGCGCGGCCTGGTCAACGTGATCAACGAATGACATCCATCGGTGGTGGAATGTACGCGCAAAATAATGATTCCTCCACCTGACAGCTGGGACCCACCGGAAGGGCCTCTGTATTTCACGAAAAAAACGTTCCCCCCGCTGACATGTCGGACCCACCAGCTATATCTTCGCACGCGAGGAAGTGCCTCCTTATTACATGCTACCTCTTGAGCACTGCGTTGGATTTCCCCAAAGAGGAGAGGATGATTGAGGGAGTCGCAGAGTATCATGCTACCACTGGATCCGCAGCCGAGCGCGCCGCACTGTCACGACGGGCATGATCTAGCTCTGCCGCCAAACAGTGCCCTGGAGGCCGCACCCGCATCAGCTCCGACCCTTAATTTGGAGCCAACCGCGCCAATCGAGGATGGGTGGTTGGATACCGCCTCGGGGGCTGCAATCTCTACGGTGATCGAGCCGAACACCAGCCCTATTCTCAGTGAAGCCCATGAATCCAAGGAGCCGGACTCCTCTCCAGACTCCGAGCCCTCCGCGCCCCTACCGATCGAACCCGATTGGGCGCCGATCATGGAGTTCACCGCCACGGACATCTTTCAGCACTCGCCCTTCGGCGATATTCTGAATTCACTAAAGTCTCTCTCTTTATCAGGAGAGCCATGGCATGACTATGACCGGCAGGATTGGGATGTGGATGACAAAGAAATTCGATGCCCACCTACCACCCACTTCGTAGCCACCATCGATAATTTAAACGACATGCTCGACTTCGACTCTGAAGACATCGACGGTATGGACGACGATGTAGGAGATGAACATGAACCAACGCCTATAAGGCACTGGACAACCACCTCATCTCATGATGTATACATGGTGAACACACCCAAAGGAAGCGACGACGAGGAACACAGGGATGCAACGAGGGATCGTTCACTCGAAAAGCAATCAAAGCAGCGACGTAAGCGCCGCTCCAAGCCCCGCCTCGACAGAGACAACAGCCATACAGACCCAGCCATAGAGCAGGATGAGCCGGTGGACGATGAACATGCCATCGAGCAACCGTCCGAACAGGGCAACTTGGATAAACAAACCAAACACCCCGTCCTCGGCGAAAACAACAGTCTGGACGACCTTACGCCGGATAGGCTCATGGAGCAGAAGAACCTCCACAAAAGGCTTGTTGCGACTAGGCGTAGCCTGAAAAAGCAGAAGCGGAAGCTCAAAACTGCGGAAGATGCAGTCAGAATCAGATGGAGCAAAGTACGCAACACCGCAGACAAATATGGTGGCAGTCGCCACACAAAAAGCTATCCAAAGCGGAAGCTACTGCCTGAATTTGACGAGGAGGCCTTAGAGCCCCCGCAGTCAAAAAATAGGAAAGCCACCCAGTCGGATAGACGACCGCATGGCCAGCATGGAGCGGCAAGCGGCGCCGCACACAAGCCGGCATGCGATCCACCAAAGGATCCGCATCAAAAAGATGGCCCAGCCAGATCTATCTACGGGCCAAGAAAGCAAGCTCTAGTAAGCAATGCAACACAACAAATATCCGAACATCACGGCACACCCAAATACAGGGGTGCCGCACACCCCCTATGTTTCACCGATGAGGTGCTGGACCATGAATTTCCAGCGGGATTCAAGCCCGTAAACATAGAGGCGTACGACGGAACAACAGACCCTAGGGTCTGGATCGAGGATTATATCCTCCACATACACATGGCCAGAGGAGATGACCTCCACGCCATAAAATACTTACCCCTCAAGCTTCAAGGGCCAGCCCGGCATTGGCTCAAAAGCCTTCTCGAAAACACCATTGGAAGTTGGGAAGATCTTGAGGATGCTTTCCGGGCAAATTTTCAAGGGACCTATGTCCGCCCTCCAGATGTAGACGATCTCAGTCACATAACTCAACAGCCCGGAGAGTCAGCCCGGAAATTCTGGAACAGATTTCTTACTAAAAAGAATCAGATAGTCGACTGTTCGGACGCCGAAGCCCTTGCAGCTTTTAAGCATAACGTTCGAGACGAATGGTTCGCCAGACACCTCGGCCAAGAAAATCCAAGAACAATGGCCGCATTAACAAGCCCCATGACCCGCTTTTGCGCAGGAGAGGACAACTGGTTGGCAAGATGTAGCACCAGCGACCCAAGTACATCCGAAGTTAGGGATGGAAACGGAAAACCCCGACACAGCAAGGACCAGCACCGGAATAAGATAAACAGCCCAAACAGCACGGCGGTCAACGCCGGATTCAAAAGCTCGCGGCAGAATCAGAGAAAGCCGCCCCTCAAGGATAACAGGGACGAGCTATCCAACTTAAACAAAATCTTGGACAAGATATGTCAAATACACAGTACTCCCGAGAAGCTTGCGAACCATACCCACAGAGACTGTTGGTTTTCAAGCAATTTGGCAAACTCAACGCCGAACACAAGGGGCTCCACACACCAAGTGAGGACGATGACGAACCCCACGAGCAGAGCACTACGAAACAAAAGGATTTCCCACAAGAAGTCAAAACAGTAAACTTACTTCACGTGACGAACAGAATGGCGCCAATAGAGATACGCGCCATACGGCCTATCCCAAAGGAGTCTCTCCAATGGTTGTTAAAACCGATCACCTTCGACCATCAGGATTACTCTAGAAGTATCCGGAACACAGGCTGGACTGTCTTGGTATTAGATCCAATAATCAGGGGACTCCACTTTACAAATGTCTTGATGGACGGCGGCAGTGGTCTAAACCTGTTATACCAGGACACAATCCGCAACATGGGGATAGACCCAACAAAAATTCACCATAGCAAAACCTCCTTTCAAGGGGTAACGCCAGGCCCGGATGCCCGTTGCATGGGTTCTCTCCGGCTAGAAGTTATGTTCGGCTCCCCCAATAACTTCCGTCGTGAACAGCTAACTTTGCACATCGCCCCATTCTCAAGTGGCTATCAAGCACTGGTGGGACGCGAAGCTTTCGCCTGCTTTAACGCAGTACCGCATTATGCATCTCTTACGCTTAAGATGCCCGGTCCACAAGGCATCATCTCATTAAAGGGAAAACATTGAGTGTTCCTCCTGCGCGGAAGACAGTGCGGCTGCCTTGACAGCCCCACAATAAAGCGGCTTCACTAGCCAAAGCACCTAAACAGGTCGTCAAGACCACGGACACGGCTAGACGAGTCCGGCATAAACATACAATTGATAAAGTCTTAATAGCCGTATACCCCCGTACTAGGGGCTCCGCGCATATAAAACAAGAGACAATAAAGCTCAATTTTACCCATTTCGATTTATACTTAGTTTATTTAGTATAACTCATGTTCGGCACGATCTTTCTTCAACTAAGTTCCTCTCTTTTACAGATGAAAACCGTGCTACGCCCATCCAGGATACGGCACAATGGAGACACAGGCGCAGACATGCAGCAGGGACCCGTTCCAAGGATTCTTTTCAGATTAAGACCCTGCGTAAACCTTTTTTACTGTCTCTTGTTGATACACATCCCCTGGTTTCTTGGTATAACCAAGGAGGAGGCTGGCATTTTGGCATGTGGCTACGTCAGAGTTTTGCGCGTACCTAGAAACTAGGGGCTTATTACTAAGGGCGTTATCCCGCCCGCCCTCATAAAGACCGAATACCTTAGGGAGTGTTCGGCGTCGCGAGTTTGGCCTTATATGCATCAGCTCCGAATCATGTCTTTGGTCAAATGTTGGGTTTGCCCAGCTCCTGTGTTTTGCTACCTTACGTCCCACTCTATCGGCTAAAGCGGCACCAGGAGAACTACTGCGATTGTGCCCCGGTTCGGCCAGGCGAGCACCTAAGTAGAGAAAGCCGAAAACTGACTGTCATGATATAGCATGAGACTGGTCAACCACTCGATGACTTACCGGAATCTTTAGGATTCCTCCACATTAACAAAGGGCCGTTTCCCGGCCAGGCACATACGCGCCCCGAGTTCGGGCGAGCGCAGGCGCCACCAGGGGCTATATAAGTAGCCTCACTGTCAAACTCCTATGGCTAAGTGAAAGTGATAAAGCATCATAGTCCAATTGCCTAGTTCGCTGCGCTATCACCTCCTTTGTAGGACCAAGTCGTTGGATCAAGTGTGAAAATGCGCCTTCTGTGAACACCCCCGCATTATGTGCGTGGGGGCTCAAGCCGACGACTGCCATCTTTCAGATTATATATACATATATGTTAAACGGCCGCACATGAGGTATTATAATACTTGCAGGCACAAGTATAAAAAGCTTCTACAATTTATCAAAATATTGTTTTACAATAATATATGCTATTCGAATATAGTATCCTTCGAGCACTGCGTCTCTATTAAACGAGCGCCTTGCAGAACTTCCTGAAAATAGTGCTCGGCAGGTACTCGGCTTCCATACGAGTCTGGGGATGCAACAGCGGTGGCCTCCATTTCCGCCCAGTATGTCTTGACACGGGCAAGAGCCATCCGCGCACCCTCTATGCACGCTGACCTCTTCATCGCATTGATATGCGGCGCCGCACCAAGGAACTGCTGCACCAAGTTGAAATAACTTTTCGGCTCTGGCCTCTTTGGCCACAGATGACTCATGACATACTTCATGGCGAGTCCGGACAACCTATTTAGCTCGGCCCGTTCGGCCAAATGATCGGCTAATGATAGTGGATGCTCCGGATTGTGGAACTGCGACCAAAAGAGCTTTTCCACTTCGCGATCTTCTTGATCTCAGAAGTGTTCGGCCGCATCTGTGGCACTCGCTGCCAAATCCAAATAGGTGTCCGCCGTACTCCACATCTGGTCCAACGGAGCATGTTTAGGATCACAGAAATTCCTCTGCAGCATAAAGGGCTTTTCAACCGCGATCTCTCCGGCCTGACGCAGCTCCTCCTTCATAGCTCTCATCGCAGAGCGAGCATCCTTGGCATCGGCAACGGCCTTCTCCAGGTCCGTCTGTTCCGCCTGATCTTCTTTTTCAAAAAGCTTGCAATGGTCAGCAGCACTCTTTAGCTTCACAGCCATCTCGGCCATTTCCTTCTTGCTTCGGTAGTGAGCAACCTGTTCGGCTTTCAGCTCTTCAATTGCTTTTCCGGCAGCCGCATCACTTTTCCTGGCTTGCTCCTTGGCTCGGGCAAGTTCCGCCCAAAGATTCTCCATGGCAGCAGCACTATCTGCATCAAGTGCACACATTGTAAGATACTGGCATAAAGCTCCTCTTACCAGGTGCCGCCGGAGTAATTACATACCTTGTGCCTCGTCAAGCCGCTTGTTGACAAGTGCGATGTCGGCATCTGCCACGTCAAGTTGCCGCTTTGGCTCGGCAAATTCATCAGTCCAGCTGGCCACCCGACACTTCGCCACCTACGTATGAAGGCGGCATATTAGACCTGGGATTATGATCCTCTGCGCGCCATCACTTTTGACAACGCATAGAGTCTCAGGGGCTACTATCTACACAGGG
This sequence comes from Triticum dicoccoides, assembly GCF_002162155.2. NCBI lineage: Eukaryota > Viridiplantae > Streptophyta > Magnoliopsida > Poales > Poaceae > Triticum > Triticum dicoccoides. The sequence continues at coordinate 448,251,534 of NC_041392.1, read as the reverse complement.
CACATCTTATTTATGCGCAACTGTCCAAAAAGGGTACATTATTTCGCGTACCCCAAAACCTGTCAGTAAACTCCTGACGGCCTCGTGCAATCCACTCTCCGCGGATGAAATCCTCTCAATCACCGTACCCATCAATGCATGGTGCTCCTCTGAGATAGATGCTCGCCCTAGCAGATCCTTCAGCTCCTCCGACTGCGCACCAGACGGTGCCAGACTCGTCCGATGGCCCTTTTTGAAGGCCGGACGCGGAGGGCTTTGGGAGGCCATATGACTACCTTCCGGCCCTGCCGGATTCGGAGAAACCCTCCGCGATGATACCTGAGGGTCGCCCGCCCCGCAAGGCGGTACGGCAGGGGGAGGCGTTCCGCTCTCCATCATCTCTGGAAGAAGATCCCCCGAAGACAAGCTTTGCTGAGAAGGGCTAAGGTCCGAGCTACAAGGTAAATTTTCGATTACTCTTCTCAGATATAACACAAGGATTTCTCTCATTTCTTAAAAAGAAAAACTCCTCTCTACTTAAGGCTCGGTGGAGGGCTCATCCCCTTGAGGGCATAATTCGGCCGAAGTATCCCCCGGCGCAGGACCCTCTGATGAAGATTTCTTCCCCCGCTTTGAGGCCATGGTCTCCGGGTCGTCAGAGGCGGTCCTCTTCTTACCCTGAGGAGAGGAATTTTCGATTCCTCCCTTCCGGACAACCTCCTTCGAGGAGGCCATAGCTTCCTTGTCCCCTCCCTCGCTTTCCTCCGAAGGCACAACCTCCAACATCCTGACTAGCACGGGATCCGGCGTGGTCTCGGGGAGGGGGCCGGACACCTGATTAGCTTTGCTTTCGCTATCCACTCCTGTTTAAAGGACAACTCTTTTAGGGGCAATTTTATGATAAATATACGGATAGCGAGTCCGGGCACAAGGCTACTTACTTGAGTATCCGGGCGATTGCAGCTCAGGCCTGCGTCCTCGGTCAAGTCCGGACACATTGCTTGAGATCCGAAGAACAATTTGTACATCTCCACGGGCGTTGCGCCCATGAAATGCTGGAGAGCTCGTGGTCCCTCCGGATTGAACTCCCACAAGCGAAGGGGGCGATGTTTGCCGGGCAAGGCTCGGCGGATCAACATGACCTGCGTCACCATGACTAGGCTAATGTCTCTTTCTAAGAGATCTCGAATGCGGCCCTACAACAAGGGCACGTCCTTGGATGGACCCCAGTCCAGTCCTTTATTGACCCATGACACTAGTTGTGGTGGGGGACCCGAGCAAAAGGCAGGTGGCGCCACCCACTTGGTGCCACTGGGAACGGTGATGTAAAACCACTCTCGTTGCCATAAGCTGGACTCGTCTTGAAAAAAGCCCTCAGGCCGTGGAGCACCAGCATTCTTGCTTATAAAAGCACCTCCGCACTCCGTGTGCCGTCCCTCGATCATCTTCGGCTCTACTTTGAAGGTCTTGATCCATAGTCCGAAGTGAGGAGTAATACGGAGGAAGGATTCACACACGACGATGAATGAGGAAATATGGAGGATGGACTCCGGAACTAAGTCGTGAAATTCCAGCCCATAATAAAACATGAGCCCCCTCACGAAGGGATCCGTCGGGAAGCCTAGCCCCCGAAGGAAGTAAGACATGAACACCACACTCTCACCAGGCTTGGGAGTGGGAATGACCTGCCCTTGAGCAGGCAGCCTATGCGAGATTTCGCCGGTCAAGAACCTGGCCTCTCTCAACTTCAGCACGTCCTCCTCCGTGACGGAGGAGGGCATCCATCGGCCTCGAAGGTCGGAACCGGACATTGTCGAAGGTCCAAAGCGCCTGAAATCTGGAGCCTTGGGTGTTGGAACTCGAGGCGAAGGGCGAACTCGTTTGAGATTGAAAGAAAGGAGTAAGGCCTTGGTCTCTTTATAAGAGGTTGAATACCAAGGGCCCTCCCCATGACCGTTTGGGACTCGCCTTTGATCGAGAAAACATACCAACGGGTACGACTGGGTTACCCACGTCCGTATTGATGAGAATCCCGTAAATGAAGGGGACACGATCTCTGCTTTGGAAGGACGTGCCAAGGAAACTGCCTCGCAAAACGCGCTAAGGTGGGATAGTAAAAACGATTCGAATAAGGGCTTGGACGTGGTGTGATGTCACGCTACGGAATACGTCAGCAGATTAGATTTGTGTAAATATTATTCTCTCTATGGCAATATGTGGAAACTTATTTGCAGAGCCGGACACTACCTTTGTGTTCAAAATCTTCTATGAAGTACTTGGAGGAGGAACCCGCCTTGCAATGCCGAAGACAATCTGCGCGCCGGACTCGTCATCATTGAAGCCTGGTTCAGGGGCTACTGAGGGAGTCCTGGATTACGAGGTGTCCGGATAGCCGGACTATACCTTCGGCCGGACTCCTGGACTATGAAGATACAAGATTGAAGACTTCGTCCCGTGTCCGGAAGGGACTTTCCTTGGCGTGGAAGGCAAGCTTGGCGGTACGGATATGTAGACCTCCTACCATTGTAACCGACTCTGTGTAACCCTAGCCCTCTCCGGTGTCTATATAAACCGGAGGGTTTTAGTCCGTAGGACGAACAACAATCATACCATAGGCTAGCTTCTAGGGTTTAGCCTCCTTGATCTCGTGGTAGATCTACTCTTGTACTACCCATATCATCAATATTAATCAAGCAGGAGTAGGGTTTTACCTCCATCGAGAGGGCCCGAACCTGGGTAAAAACATCATGTCCCTTGTCTCCTGTTACCATCCGCCTAGACGCACAGTTCGGGAACCCCTACCCGAGATCCGCCGGTTTTGACACCGACAATGATGCAACAAAGTAGTGTAAGTATTTCCCTCAGTTTTTGAGAACCAAGGTATCAATCCAGTAGGAGGCCACGCACAAGTCCCTCGTACCTACACAAAAACAATAGCTCAACGCAACCAACGCGCTTAGGGGTTGTCAATCCCTTCACGGTCACTTACGAAAGTGAGATCTGATAGAGATGATAAATAATATTTTTGGTATTTTTGGTATAGAGATGCAAAGTAAAAAAGTAAAAGCAAAGTAAAAGCAATGCAATAATAAAGTGATGGAGATTGATATGATGAGAAAGAGACCCGAGGGCCATAGGTTTCACTAGTGGCTTCTCTCAAGAGCATAAGTATTCTACGGTGGGTGAACAAATTACTGTTGAGCAATTGACAGAATTGAGCATAGTTATGAGAATATCTAGGTATGATCATGTATATAGGCATCACATCCGAGACAAGTAGACCGAAACGATTCTGCATCTACTACTATTACTCCACTCATCGGCCGCTATCCAGCATGCATCTAGAGTATTAAGTTAAAAACAGAGTAACGCCTTAAGCAAGATGACATGATGTAGAGGGATAGTTTCATGCAATATGATAAAAACCCCATCTTGTTATCCTCGATGGCAACGATACAATACGTGCCTTGCTGCCCCTTCTGTCACTGGGAAAGGACACCGCAAGATCGAACCCAAAGCTAAGCACTTCTCCCATGGCAAGAACAACCAATCTAGTAGGCCAAACCAAACTGATAAATCGAAGAGAGTTGCAAAGATAACCAATCATACATAAAAGAATTCAGAGACGATTCAAATATTATTCATAGATAGACTTGATCATAAACCCACAATTCATCGATCTCAACAAACACACTGCAAAAAGAAGATAACATCGAATAGATCTCCATGAGAGAGGGGGAGAACGTTGTATTGAGATCCAAAAAGAGAGAAGAAGCCATCTAGCTACTAACTATGGACCCGTAGGTCTGAAGTAAACTACTCACACTTCATCGGAGAGGCTTGGATGATGATGTAGAAGCCCTCCATGATCGATGCCCCCTCCGGCGGAGCTCCGGAACAGGCCCCAAGATGGGATCTCGTGGATACAGAAAGTTGTGGCGGTGGAATTAGGTTTTTGGCTCCATCCTCGATCGTTTGGGGGTACGCGGATATATATATAGGAGGAGGAAGTATGTCGGTGGAGCTTCGAGGGGCCCACGAGGCAGGGGGCGCGCCCTAGGGGGGCGCCCTCCACCCTCATGACCGCCTCATGGCTTTCTTGAAGGAGGGTCCAAGTCTCCTGGATCTTATCTGATGAGAAAATCACGTTCCCGAAGGTTTCATTCCGTTTGGACTCCATTTGATATTCCTTTTCTTCGAAACCCTGAAATAAGCAAAAAACAGCAATTCTGGGTTGGGCCCCCGGTTAATAGGTTAGTCCCAAAAATAATATAAAAGTGGAAGATAAAGCTCAATATAGTCCAAAACAGTAGATAATATAGCATTGAGCAATCAAAAATTATAGATACGTTGGACACTTATCATTACGCACAAAAAAATGAATACCCCCGTTCATATTGACTAGCTGGGACCCACCATTGTGGGAGGATGACTTGTGGGCCTACTAAGTTGACGGGGGCGGAGGGCTTTGTCAACTTAGTCAATATGAACGATTCTAGCTCCAGTGACCATACGATGTCCATCCAACGGCCATAGTGCTTCTTCAACCTCTGGTCTTCTTGCTCCAACCGCCCAAAGCAGCGCCGGTCGTGCCGCATGCTCGTACCTCCCGTGGCCGCTGTGCTGCCACGGAGGCCTCACCGCCCCCTACTATTCCCACCGCTGGCCAGGCCCTGCGGCGACGGCAGCCTCACACCGCAGCCGAACCAGTGAACCCTCCTACTCCTCTTCGCATGGGCTTCCACTGCCGCGTCTTCCCCGGCTCCGTGTCGTCCCCTTCCTAGGCCTCGCCGTCGTCCATCGCCGTGGTGCTCTCCGCATGGTGTGTTCAACGTGGTCAAGGAACGACTTCCATCGGAAGAGTACTGTACGTGGAGAGGCTGACAGCTGGGTCCACGGCCACAGCCTAGTTTTTTTGTGATTTGCCAAGTAAGTCACTTTGTCAGGCCTGCTGGGCTGCAAATCTTTCAAGACGAGGAGAGCTTTCATTCGGCTGGTCGTGAAAATGGCCCATCAGTAATGAGAAATGGGATGTACATTTTTAAAACACATCAAACCGGCAATTAGTTTCAAATATCTTTTTTTTCATTTCAAGATTTTAAATTACATTAATTTTTATGCGTGGAGAATTTGTTGGATTTTATATTGATATACATTTATTTTTAAATCAGTTTGAATTTGAGTCGAAATTTCGGGATTAAAAACAGTTTGGACCGCACCGAAATATGCAAAATTTTGTATAATTTTTTAACCGTGGCCACAATATGGACTGTAATGCTAACAAAAAGAATATGGGCTCCAAAAAAACCTTAAGAATTAGCAAATGGGCTGTAAATTATTAGAAATAATGTTAGATGGGTTGTATGCTGTTTTCCACAGATTTGAGGCTTTCCTAAAAAAAGGTTGACGCACAAGCAGTGACTGTTGGATGTCCATCGCACGGCCGTCGTGCTTCTTCAATCTCTGCTCTTCCTGCTCCAGCCGCTCAAACAAGCGCCGGCGGGACTGCCATCTCCCTCCTCCCCGCGGCCGGCTGTGCTGCCGCGCAGGCCTCACCGCCCCACCGTACTCCCATCACTGGCCTAGCCATCCCTCTACTCACCCACACCTGATGTTATTCTCCAGCGACGGCAGACGAACCAGTTAACCCTTGTACAGTTGTACTCCCCTCTGCGTGGGAAACAACTGACGAGTTTTCCCTGCCTCCGTGTCATTCCCTTCCTAGGCCTCGCCGTCATCCACCGCCCTGGTGCTCTCGGCGCGGCCCGGTCAACATGGTCAACGACCGACATGCATATGAAGTGGACTGTACATGGAGAGGCCGACAGCTGGGTCCACGGCCGCATGCAAGGAAATGCCTCCTTATTACGCGCAAAATAATGATTCCTCCACCTGACATCAGGGACCCACCGAAAGGGCCTCTGTATTTCACCAAAAAATTGTTACTGCCGCTGACAGCTCGGACCCACCAGCTATATCTTCGCACGCAAGGAAGTGCCTCCTTATTATGCACAAAAAAATGAATACTCCCCCTGTTAGCTGGGACCCAGTATAGTGGCAGGCTGACTTGTGGGCCTACTAAGTTGACGGGGACGGAGGGCTTTGTCAACTTAGTCAATATGCACGATTCTAGCTCCAGTGACCATACGATATCCATCCAATGGCCGTAGTGCTTTTTCAACCTCTGGTCTTCTTGCTCCAGCCGCCCAAACCAGCGCCAGTCGTGCCTCGTGCTCCTGCCTCCCGTGGCCGGCTGCGATGCGGCGGAGGCCTCACCGCCCCTACTACTCCCAACGCTGGCCAGGCCATCCCTCTACTGACCCACACCCACTGTTATTCTACGGCGACGACAGCCTCACACCGCAGTGAACCAGTGAACCCTCGTACTCCTCTACGCATGGGCATCCACTGCCGCGTCTTCCTCGGCTCCGCGTCGTCCCCTTCCTAGGCCTCACTGTTGTCCACCGCCCTGGTGCTCTCAGCGCGGCGTGGTCAACGTGGTCAAGGAACGGCTTCCATCGGACGTGGACTGTAGATGGAGAGGCTGACAGCTGGGTCCATGGCCGCAGCAAGGAAGTGCCTCCATATTACGTGCAAAATAATTATTCCTCCACCTGACAGCGGGGACCCACCGGACGGGCCACCGTATTTCACGAAAAAAACGTTCGCCCCTGACTATTGGGACCCACCAGCTACATCTTCGCAAGCAAGGAAGTGCGTCCGGGCAAAAAAGAAAACAATTTGCCCCCTGACTGCTGGGACCCACCAGCTACATCTTCGCAGGCAAGGAAGTGCCTGATAGTCGGGACCCACCTGGTCGAAGCGTACGTAGCGTTGTCATTCTGGTCGCGAACGTGTACGAACATATATACTGGTGGATGTAGAGGCGCGCACGTGTCGTAGTAGAGGCGCATATGTGTCGTAGTAGAGGCGCGCATGTAGCATGTACACGTACGTGCAGCGGCAAGGGTGCAAGAAAGAAAACACGGCCACGTATGTGTACATATGGGCGGGGTCTCGAACGCCTACTCGCGCATACGTATGGCCAAGGCTCGTGTACATGGCTGGGTCAGAACAGAGAAACAATGTCGTCGTCGTGTTCATGGGGAGGCAACGGAATGCATCATGTTCATGGGGAGGCAACGGAATGCGTCGTGTTCATCAGGAGGCAACGGAATGCGTGGGATCCAACCGGCTGGGTCGGAACGGAATGCGTGGTCGTGTTCATTGGGAGGGCTTGGACGGAACAGGCGATGGAAACGAGGCCCGACGTACTGCACAACGGAGGAAACAGAGCTCCTACGTTCGGAACGGGGTCCTGTTGATCAGGAGGGGTCTGGCGTACCGCAAAATGGAGGAAACGGACCTCCTACGGTCGAAATGGGGGTCATGTTGATCGGGAGGGGTGTGGCGTACCGCAAAACGGACGAAATGGACCTCCTACGATCGAAATGGGGGTCCTGTTGATCAGGAGGGGTGTGGCGTACCGCAAGACAGGAGAAGTTCCATGATGGCCTTCAAGATGACATCAATATCGCACTTCTAGTGCATGACTTTGCTGATTTCGCCACCTTGGTGAACAAGGCCATCAATGTCAAAACTGGTCTGCAGGAACACCAGAGCTCTCACATGCGCAACCGTGACATGGGCTCATCTTCGGGCCCGTCCTCGCAGAAGCGTAGGATGTGGATTCCCAACAGCATGTACCAGCCAACTGCACCTGCTCCAAGGCAGTCCTATGCTGCACCGCGTCTGCCTCCCCCACCAACTAGGCAGCCAAGACTTCCAACTCCACCACCCGAGCTCCTGTTCCCACTCCCAATAATGGTCTCTGCTACAAGTGTGATCAACCAGGTCACCGTGCCAGAGATTGCCATCAGAATCAGAATCAACTGGTCCTTCCCACAGCTGGTCGTGGAAGCAACTAGCCTCGCAACAACAATGCCAGGTCTTATGGCCGTGTTCATGCCAACCACGTTGATCTCAATGAAGTTCTAGACCAGCCTGCTACCATGATGGGTACACTCCTCGTAAATACCGTACCAGCATCCGTTTTATTTGATACAGGTGCATCACATTCATTCATGTCAGAGGATTTTGCATTCATGCATGGCATTAAAAAGTGAAGACATGAACGCTTCGCTATTAGTACACAACCCTGCGGGCCAATGTTGGACCTCCATGATTTGCAACGATGTCCCCATTGAAATTGAAGGACTAGAATTCCTTGTCTCTCCCATCGTACTGAAGTCCTGTAGCATTGATCTCATTTTGGGAATGGATTAGTTGAAAGCGCATACTGCTTATATAGTTTGCGCCACTAAGATCGTCCATCTGCTACACCCTTCTGATGAAATAATTACTTACCAAGCTCATCTAGTTCAGAATGCCGAGGCACGGCTTTTTGCCTTGAATGCATTGAACGTTGCACCACTCGAGGGCATTGAAAACATTCCCGTCGTTCATGAATTCCAAGATGTCTTTCCTGAAGAACTTCCAGGGATTCCCCCTGCTAGAGCTGTCGAATTCATCATCGACATGAAACCAGGCACCACTCCTATAGCCAAACAACCCTACAAGATGCCGCCGCATGAACTCATTGAGCTTAAGGAGGAAATCGACAAATCTCTTCACAAAGGTTTCATTCGCCCTAGTTGCTATCCTTGGGGAGCACCTTCTCTCTTTGTTAAGAAGAAGGATGGGACGAACCGATTGGTCCAAGATTATCGACCTATTAACCACGCCACCATTTAGAACAAATATCCCCTCCCTCGGATCAATGATCTGTATGATAAACTGGCTAGATCATCAGTGTTCTCCAAACTCGACTTGAGGTTGGGTTACCACCAGATCCGTGTTCGTGAAGAGGATATCCCAAAGACCGCCTTCGTGACTCGATATGGGTCATACGAGTACACCATCATGTCATTCGGCTTAATGAATGCTCCCGCCACCTTCTCTCATCTGATGAACTATATATTCATGGATTACCTCGACAAGTTCATCGTGGTTTATCTGGATGATAGCCTTGTATTTTCCAAGAACAAAGAAGAACATGCTGAACATCTTCATCTTGTGCTGGAAAAGCTTCGAGAGCATCAACTCTATGCTAAGTATTCTAGTGTGAATTCTGGCTACCCGGAGTAACCTATCTTGGGCATGTCATCTCTAAGGATGGTATTGTCGTCAACCCTGAACGAGTTCAGGCTATTCTCGGTTGGTCTCCTCCGAAGAATGTCAAGAAAGTCAGAAGTTTTCTTGGACTCGCCAGCTATTGCCGTCGATTTGTCGAGAACTTCTCCAAGATTGCCAGGCCTCTGACTAACCTATTTCATAAGGGTGTCAAGTTCCAATGGATAGACAAATGTCAGGAAAGTTTCCAGGCGCTCAAAGGCAAGTTGACTTCTACCACAGTGCTTGCTCCACCTGATACTAAGAAGGACTTCGTCATTTACTGCGACACTTCCCGTCAAGGATTAGGCTGTGTCCTAATGAAAGAGCGCAGAGTGATTGCTTATGCCTCTCGTCAAATGTGCCCTCACGAAGAAAACTACCCAGTTCACGACCTCGAGCTTGCTACTATCATTCATGCACTGAAGCAGTGGCGACATTACCTTCTCGGTAATCTTTGTGAGATCTTCACCAACCACCAAAGTCTGAAGTATCTGTTTACTCAGCCAGACCTGAACCTCTGTCAGCAGAGATGGATGGAGACTATTGCAGACTTTGACGTGGGTATATTCTATACCCCAGGCAAGGCTAATGTAATGGCTGATGCCTTGAGCCACAAGTCTTACTGCAACCACCTCCAGTTTCACAAAGTTCATCCCTCGCTTGTCGAAGAATTTAGAAAGCTGAACCTTCATATTGTCCCTCGTGGTACACTCGCTCCCCCTCCCCAGAGTTCCAAAAGATGAATCTTCATGTTGTTACTAAGGGTTCTCTAAATACCTTGGCTGTCGTACCCGATCTCGTAGATTGTATAAAGACTATTCAAGGTTATGACTCTAAAGTACAGAAGATTAAACGCCATCTCGCAGAAGGAAAGCCCTCATTCTTCACTATCACCGATGATGGTGCCTTGCACTTCAAAGGCCGCCTGGTGGTACCATGTTCGAGGAAAAACCTGGATCAGACTAAAAAGGTTACGAAAGAAGCTCATGATACGCCTCTGTCCATCCATCCTGGTAGTACAAAGATGTACCAAGATATCCGTCAGAGATTCTGGTGGTCTAATATGAAGTAGGACATTGCTCGTTATGTTGCTGAGTGTGACATTTGTCGTCGTATCAAAGCTGAACATCAAAGGCCTTCTGGAACTCTGCAGCCTATCTCTATTCCTGAATGGAAATGGGACCATGTTGAAATGCACTTCGTCACTGGATTTCCCAAATCACAGAAAGGTAATGATGCTATTCTTGTCGTCATTGACCGGCTTTCTAAAGTTGCACATTTTTTGGCGGTCAAAGAAACAATCACTGCTAGTCAGCTTGCAACTCTCTACATGTCCAGAATTGTTTCACTTCACGGTATTCCACTGGTTATCAGTTCATACCGTGGCAGCTTGTTCACTTCAAGATTCTGGGCTAGTTTTCAAGAAGCTATGGGAACTCATCTGTCGTTCAGTACTGTGTTTCATCCTCAGTCGCAAGGACAAGTTGAACGTGTCAACCAAGTTCTCGAAGACATGCTTCGAGCTTGTGTAATTTCCTTTGGCAAGAAATGGGAGGAATCTCTTCCGTATGCCGAGTTCTTTTATAATATGAGCTATCAAGCTAGTCTAAAGATGGCCCCTTTCAAAGTGTTATATGGATGAAAGTGTTGAACCCCTCTGAACTGGCCAGAAACTGGGGAACGTCCACTCTTCGGTCCGGATATTATCCAACATGCCAAAGAACAAGTCCACATTATTCGTGAGAATCTCAAGACTGCTCAGTCACGTCAGAAGAGTCAGTATGACGGTCATCATAAAGACATGGTCTATCAACCTGGCGAAAATACTTATCTTCGAGTTACACTAATGAACGGTGCTCACCACTTAGGGATCAAGGGCAAGCTAGCTCCTCGCTATATCGGTCCCTTCAGTATTCTAGAAAGGCATGGAAAAGTGGAATATCAACTGGAGCTTCCGCCGAACCTTTCTCATGTTCACGATATCTTCCACGTGTCACAGCTCCGCCGTTGCTTCAAGGACCCAATCCGAGCAGTGGATCATGAAGTGCTCGAATTGCAACAGGACCTCTCCTATAAAGAGCATCTGGTTCGCATTCTTGACCAAGCTGAACACTGAACATGTCAGAAGTCGATGAAGTTCCTCAAGGTCCAGTGGTCGCATCACTCTGAAGATGAAGCCACTTGGGAGTGCAAGGACCGCCTTCATGATGAGTACCCCGCACTGTTCCTTCTACCTCCTAAATCTCGGGACGAGATTTCTTGTAGTGGAGGAGTTTTGTAACGCCTGGATAATTAAGCGACAGTAAAACTCTGCTAATGATGCCACGTCACCTCCCTCACTGTTGCTAATCTCTCGTTAGTTCAAAACCGGTTCAAAGTTCAAATTTAAAATATGGCAAACAACAACAAAAATTCAAAAGTTGAAACAAAAATGTTTGGTCAGTGCCAAATATGGCATAGGTAGTTGTGGTGTAGAAGACACAATTTTATAAAATACTTAAATGCCCTAAAGTAAATAAAACAGAAAAGGAAAAAAAGAAAAGAAAAGAAAACAAAAAAACAAAAAACAAAACTAACAAAAAAAGGAAAAGAACCCCCCGGGGTCTGGCCGAGTAGGCCATCAGCCCCACTGGGCCAACCTACTAGGCCCAGCCGGCCACTCCCCCACTCCCCCTTATCCACTCACCCAAAACCCTAACCCCCCACGCACACCACTCCCCCACTCGCCCCTCCAACTCCCTCACGTCTCTCCTCCAACCCCCCATCGATCCC
>NC_041392.1:448230865-448239247 GCF_002162155.2 Triticum dicoccoides | reverse complement strand
AAAAGGGGGGGCTCAATCACCACCACCGCCTAGGACCTCCTCGCTGGCCTGCCTCCTCCACACCGGCGACGCGTCCCCGACTCCTACCCGAGCCCCGCTGCCTCGGAACCTACACCCTCCCCGTGAGCGCCCTCTTCTCCTCCGCACGACCACACCGATGCACGCCGTCCGTCGCTCGCCCACGTCCGGACCGCGCTCGCGTGCCGGAGCTTGCGCTCCAGGCCGCATTCGTCGGCCTCGCCACGCCTCTCTGTCGCCTGCGCTCGCGCGCAGCCCCGCCTGCTGCTGCTACCACTGCGCCCGGCTCCCCTCGTCCCTGCCCATGGCTGCCTTGGCCGAGGCCAGGCACCGCTTGGGTTGCCGCTTCCCCTTGCCCCCTGCAACCTAACCGCGCACGCGCTCACCTTCCCCACTGCGGCCCTGCTATTGCATCTTGCGACGCGGCCCCTCTCATTCCCTCTCGCCACGCCCGCCTCTCCCTCCGCTCGCGGCCACCGCAGACCTTGCACGCGCCCCTGCCCTCCCGCTGGGCCGCCTTGCTCGCCGAGGCCGCGCTCCGGCGACCACCTCACCTCTGCCGCCTCGCGCGAGGCCGCAACGCGCCTACTACTTCCTTCGGCGACCCCTCCTGCATCGGCATCGTTCGCCAGAAGCAGCCAACCGACGAGCCCTGCCCTGGCCGCCGGCACGCTCTGGCGCCCGTTACCCCGCTACACGCGGCGCCCGATAGGCCCCTAGGCCCTATGACATGTGGGGCCCCAACCCCTCCAGAACGTTTTTTGTTAAAAAAGAAATATAAAAAAATTAAAACAAATAAATAATAATTAAATTAATTAATTAATTAATTAAAACATTAATTAACTTAATTAAAAAAATTAATTAACTTAATTAATCCTGATTAGATTAGCCTAATTAATTAATTAACCTGACTAATCTGCTAATTAAACTAATTAATTTAGTTAATTAGTTAACAGAGAATGACATGTGGGACCCACACATCAGTTTCACTTAGTCAACCGATTGTTTAACTGCTGACATCATGCTGACATCGGCAAGCACTATTCTGGATAATGTTGAATTAAAATAATTAAATAAATGCTAAAAATGATTTAAATCTTTTAAAATCAATATAAAATAAACCGTAGCTCGGATGAAAAAACTTTGTACATGAAAGTTGCTTAGAATGACGAGACGAATACGGATACGCAGCCTATTCGTCCGCCACACATCCCTAGCTTAGCGAACATGCAACTTTCCCCCTCCATTTCATCTGTCCGAAAACTCGAAACACCAGGGACATTTTCCCGAATGTTTCCCCCCTTTACCGGTATCACCTCATACCACGTTAGGGCACACCTAGCACCGTTACTTGTCATGTCATGCATCGATATGCATCTGTTTGCATTGTATTCATTGTTTCTTCCCCCTCTTCTCTCCGGTAGACTACGAGACTGACGCCGCTGCTGGTGCCCCAGCCGACTATGTTGTTGACGACCCCTACTTGCCAGAGCAACCAGGAAAGCCCCCCTTGATCAACATATATCACCTATTCTTCTCTCTACTGCTTGCATTAGAGTAGTGTAGCATGTTACTGTGTTCCGTTAATCCTATCCTGATGCATAGCCTGTCATTGTTGCTACAGTTATTGATACCTTACCTACAATCCTAATGCTTAGTATAGGATGCTAGTTTATCATCAGTGTCCCTACATTCTTGTCTGTCTGCCATGCTTTACTATCGGGCCGTGACCACTCGGGAGGTGATCACGGGTATATACTTATACGTAATATATGATTCTTGTGGTGACTAAAGACGGGTCGGCTCGAAGAGTACCCACGAGTGATTCACGGATTGGGTCTGAAAGGATGTTTGTCCCGACGGCCCTTTGAATGGATCTTTGTGGTGGAGCGACAGGGTAGGTTGAGACCACCTAGGAGAGAGGTGGGCCTGGCCATGGTCGGCGTCCGCGGTTATTTCAAAATAACATGCTTAACGAGATCTTGGTATTTGATCTGAGTCTGGCCACTGGCCTATATGCACTAACCAACTATGCGGGAACAGTTATGGGCACTCGACGTCATGGTATCAGCCGAAGCCTTCGTGACGTCAGCGACTGAGCGACGCGCGCCGGATTGGACCGTAAGCCTGCTCTTGTATTAAGGGGGGTAGGTCTGCTTCCGGCCGCCCTCGCAACATGTAGGTGTGCAATGGGCGACGGGCCCAGACCCCTACGCCATAGGATTTAGACAAGCGTGCTAACCTCTCTGTTGTGCCTAGGTGGGGCTGCGACGTGTTGATCTTCCGAGGCCGGGCATGACCCAGGAAAGTGTGTCCGACCAAAGGGGATCGAGCATGTTGGGAAATGTGGTGCACCCCTGCAGGGAAATGTATCTATTCGAATAGTTGTGTCGCTCGGTAAAAAGGATGACCCAGAGTTGTACCTTGACCTTATGACAACTAGAACCGGATACGTAATAAAATACACCCTTCTAAGTGCCAGATACAACCCGATGACCGCTCTGTCACAGGGCGACGAGGGGAGGATCGCCGGGTAGGATTATGCTATGCGGTGATACTTGGTTAACTTACCATCTACTCTCTTCTTCTGCTTCGAGATGGAGGTTGCCAGAAGTGTAGTCTTCCATAGGACTAGCTATCCCCCTCTTATTCCGGCATTCTGCAGCTCAGTCCACATATACTACCCCCCTTTCATTGATACCAATGCATATGTAGTGTAGCTCCTTGCTTGCGAGTACTTTGGATGAGTACTCACGGTTTCTTTGCTCCCCCTTTTTTCCCTTTCTATACCTGTTTGTTGCGACCAGATGATGGAGTCCAGGAGCCAGACGCCACTGTCGACGACGACTCCTACTACACTGGAGGTGCCTACTACTACGTGCAGGCCGCTGACGACGACCAGGAGTAGTTTAGGAGGATCCCATGCAGGAGGCCTGCACCTCTTTCGATCTGTATTCTAGTTTGTGCTAGCCTTCTTAAGGCAAATTTGTTTAACTGATGTCTGTACTTAGATGTTGTTGCTTCCACTGACTCGTCTATGATCGACCTCTTGTATTCGAGCCCTCGAGGCCCCTGGCTTGTAATATCACTACAGGAATCAGCTACTTTGCCGTCTGCCACGGCGGACGGCAAAGGCCTTTGCCGTCAGCCGCGGACGGCAAAAGGCTCCGGCAAAGTAGGCTACGGTAAACAGCTACTTTGCCGTCTGCTTCCTGGCGGCTGACGGCAAAGGCCCTTTGCCGTCTGCGGCGGACGGCAAAGAGAGCGGACGGCAATAATTGCGCTGTCAGTCCGTTAAGTGGCTAATGGCAGGCCTTTGCCGTCCGCCGCTGACGGCAAAATTTCTAGTGTCTTTGCCGTCCGTCGTATGATGTCATCTACACGTCACTACATGGCAGGTTCTTTGCCGTCTACCACTGATGGAAAAGTCTTTGCCGTCTGCCACTGTAGGCAAACTGACCAAATGGGTCAGCTCCCAGGAAGCACAGCTGGATGCCACGTGTCTTCTTTGCCGTCCGCGGCTGACGGCAAAGAGCCCGTTGCCGTCGGTGGCAGACGGCAAAGAGCCTGCATATTGGCTCTTTTATCTGTTTTTATTAAATCCAACAATTTTCATCACAAATATATATGACATATATAGATATATTTCAAAAGGCCATTACAGAGCAAACATATAAGATATCCAACACATAACTTCATCATCCAACCATATATATTACATGCATAGTTCCATCATACATAACAAGTTCAACATAGAGGCATCCAACCATATATATTACAACAGTTTCATCCAACGATACATGCATAGTTCAACGATACAAAAGAAACAGAGAAAGGGATAAGGAGCACTCCATCTATGCAAGCTTTCGTCAAGTGAATGAAATCTGCAAAATGAAAAATAAGAAAGTTAGAACAAGAAGAGTAGAACAAGAAGAAGAGTAGAACAAGAAGAAGACTAGAACAAGAAGAGTAGAACAAGAAGAAGACTAGAACAAGAAGAGTATATCATTTATGAGCTAACTTACGTGAAATGGATCATATATGAGCTAACTAAGTTGAAATGGGTCGTTTATGAGCTAGCTAAGGTGAAATGGATCATTTATGAGCTAACTTAGTTGAAATGGGTCGTTTATGAGCTAACTAAGGTCAAATGGATCGTTTTTGAGGTAACTAAGGTGAAATGGATCGTTTTTTAGCTAACTTAGGTGACATGGATCATTTATGAGCTAACTTAGTTGAAATGGATCGTTTTTGAGCTAACTTAGGTGAAATGGATCATTTATGAGCTAATTTAGTTGAAATGGATCTTTTTGAGCTAACTTAGGTGAAATGGATCATTTAAGAGCTAATTTAGGTGAAATGGATCGTTTTTTAGCTAACTTGGTGAAATGGATCGTTTATGAGCTAAATTAGTTGAAATGGATCGTTTATGAGATAACCTAGGTAAGATGGGTCATTTTGGAGTTAACCTAGGTGAAATGGGTCATTTTAAAGCTAACGTAGGTAAAATGGATCATTTAGGAGCTAATCTAGGTAAAATGGGTCATTTTTGAGCTAACTTGGATGAACTGGATCATTTATAAGCTAACCTAGGTAAAATGGGTCATTTTAGAGCTAACTTAGGTAAAATGGATTGTCTATGAGCTAACTAAGCTAATTATGCAATTTTTGACATAAGTAAGCTAAGTACAGATCGTTTTAGAGCTAACTTAGGTAAAATGGATGGTTTTGGAGGTCAGTAAGCTTATTAAGTCATTTTGGAGGAGAAGAAGCTAAGTCTAGGTCATTATGGTAAGCATTGGAGGAAATAAAGCTAAGTCTAGGTCTTTATGCATGTGTTAAGCAAAACACTAGATAAACTTACCAAGATCCAGGAGGTGTAGGAGCGGGGTGGCTCGTGTCGGTAGCTGGAGAAGGATCGTGCGATGCTTGTCTGGAGTTATGCTGCACCAAACATCATTTCCAATGTCTTGTTAGCATGATGACACTCAAATGTTAAGACTAGCAAGTAATGTCCATTCAAATAAAACTCACCGTTGTCCCAGGAGCAATCACTGGCATCGGCGGAGCGGTCTGACATGTCTTCTCGCACACAGACTGCACATTTGGTTTTGACGACTCAGTCATACTAGTTAGTAATGAGACAAACACTACATGAATGTTTTGGCTAATCTGCAGAAGAAACTTACCACAAGGAGCTCGTACATGGCCCTTGCCTGCATGTCATTCCGTGCCCTCTCCTCCTCCATCATCTTTGTCGTCCTCTCCTCCAACTCCCGCTGCCTCTCCGCCGCCTCCGCCAGAAGTTTCTTCGTTCTATCTCTCTCACTCTGTATAGCAGCCTGCAACACCACTCACATGACCATTTGTAATCATTGATGGAAGCGCACACAATGTAATGGAGAAAGATAATTGAGTACGTATCACTAACCTTGATGGCGAGTTGCACTGACCGTTCACGAGGCCTTATCTCAGGAGCGGAGCTCGACTGGCGCGCCTTGATCTCCGGGAGAGTGCTAGGACAACGGATAAGTCCATCTCCAATGGCTATGGAGCCATGGGACCTCCCGCCACCAGATATCATCAATAGCTCTGGATCAATGGGACCCTGGCTCGGGTTAAAGTCCTCCCCTTTCCTCGCCTTCCCCTCATCTCTATATCTCACGAGCTTGTTGAGGGAGGAGATGTTGGTGAAGTTGTTTGCATCATCGAGGTCAGACTGAGAGAAAGCCTTGACTTTCTTGAAAGAGGCAGTGTGGGCCATGGCATACAGGTCGTACACCTCTGGAACCTTATCCGCCTTATTGTAGCGTGCCTGAAAGAGAGAAACAATGAAAATTAGTAATTAAAGGGCTCAAGCTAGCATGATGAATGAATTGCATGAATCATGAAGCAAACCACATACCCAGTTGTGCCCGAACTGATATAAGTTGGAGCTGCCTTGATGGTGTGGCACACCTTCCATTTGGGCACGTTTGTCCTTGGCCTCGTTGTGGGGGGCTAGCCATTGTTTTGAGCACCACTCATCGACCAACACCTCCCAACAATCCATCCGATCCGCACACCATCTCGGAGGCGCCTAAGTTAGCAAATAGAAACTTGAGCGCTACGGCTAAGAATTACTAAATGAAGGAACTTAAGTAGAGAAGGCCTTAAGAATTACCTTCATGTACTGCTCCTTACTCAGGAACTTATCGCGGCACGCCGGCTTGGTCTTCTTGATACCATGCAAGGCGTAGTAGTCTCGAACAGCCTGCACCCGAGCCTCGTGCCGTAAGTTCTGGAGTAGGCGCTTGCAGACGTTCTCGATAACATGTGACGCGTCCTCCTTGTATCCCTCCTCACACCTGTAGAATGTCTGCAATCAAATGAGAAAATATTGATTAGTACAATTAATAACTAGCTAGTTGAAGATTTTTAAATGTGTAAAGGAGAAATTACCCAGAACTTTCTGATCACCATGTCTGCCCTCGTGTCGCACACGACACCGTCGATAATCTCATCCGGCGGGGCCGGGGCAGCCACGTAGTGCTCCTAGCTCAATCCAAGCTCTGGAAGCCGACCCTCACCAGGCAACGTGACAAACCCCGGGAAGTTTTGCCGGCAAAGAACTCCAAGGACGGAGTTGGGTCGGCGGACACTATGATGGTGGTCCCAACCCTTGCAGCATGACAAGGCCAACGCATTAGTTATTTGAAAAAACATGAATGCACAAGGTACAAAAATATTAAATGCACTTACGTACCTCTCCCCATCAGGGAAAATCAACCACCTCTGCTCGCGGGTCACCGGCACGGACGGGAGCCGTGTAGCACCACGCTGGTAGACGGTGCCCCCCTCCTCCTCAAGGTCAGTCGGCTCCCCGCCATCATCAGCATGGCCAGTCGGCTCCTCGGGCTGATCCGGCCAGGTACCCCATCCGGACGTGTGCTCCTCCGGGGTCACGTGGGCCGAACTCTCGTGGGCCGAAGGCCAGTCGACCCGAGGCTCATGGGCCCAAGACCCGTGGACCGGAGTCCGTGTAGCCTCCTCCTCGGACGAGTCCACCCTAGCAGTCACGTGCTCGGGTGAAACAGCTGGGGGTGGCGGCGAGGAAGGCGCCGTAGCAGTCACCCTACCTCCTCTCCCACGACCACGTGCCCCACCTCCTCTCTTCCTACCTCGTCCCCTGCTGGGCACCGCGGTCGACGAAGAAGGGCCCGGCGGTGTGGCCATATTGTCCAGCAACGCTCGGCGGAGAGGTGCGTCTAGAATGGAAGACCTCAGACCACGCTCCCGACCAGCACCCACCATCTTTCAACACCTGCCATGACACAAAGTAAATGAAATTAGTACAACATAAAAAAAGACCGACATGAATAATAATATGTGTATCACTTAAGTGTATCATCGTCAAGTACAACATAAAAAAATGTAATACCTGACACTACTAATAATCTCGATCAGTATCATCAATAAATGCATAATCATCATCATCACTATAATCAATGACGGGCTCATAGGGTTCATTGGCATCAACATGTGCAAGGCCACCTTGACGTCAATTTTATTAGTTGATCTACTTTCTCAATTTTATTACGTCCATGCAACCTACACTCTAATAGGTAATGATAGGTCCTAATCCCACCCATGTATGTGTAGATTGGGTTCATTTTCCCATGCTATGCTTCGGATCCGACGCAAAATTTCGGCAGCACCTCCCCGCTATTCTCCTGATACACGTCTCTGCAATAAACAGAGAGGATGTGTACCCGGAGAACAACAGGGGAGGCACTGACGAAATATATGCGTCGGATCCGGAGCAGAGCATATGGGAAAACGAACCCAATCTACACATACTCGGGCTGTCCATGGATAGCGTTGGACAATTCGAAAGAATCAAGGTTATAAATATGCAAATGCATGCATATTTATAACTATGACGCTTTCGAACGGGAGACACATATTGGTTACGCATACTGATGATTCAAGACACATATATAGCTAGCTATCAAGTTTCATCGGAATAGATCAAATAATTAATGGGGGAGGAGGACTTGTCATTTGTGCTCACCCACGAACGAAGGGGCAGAGCTCGTCAAACGCACGGCGAGGTCGTCGAACACCAAACCTCGCAGCGATGAAACAACTGCACATTTAAAACTACACGATCAACACAATTATATATGATGTTTTTCATAACAAAATCAAAAAATATATGACCTAACTAATAATTCACAAATATATGACCCCGTCGGCCTCTAGAAGGCCAAAGAACACCTTTTCGGGAGGTGTCGGTGGTCGGGGTGTCCTGTCGGTGTCGGGGTGCCGTGTCGGGGTCGGGGTGCTGTTTCGGGGTCGGGTGGTCGTTTGTCGGGGTGTCGG
>NC_041392.1:448121833-448229666 GCF_002162155.2 Triticum dicoccoides | reverse complement strand
CTTTATCCCTCTTTGTCGTCTGCTAGCAGACGGCAAAGAGGTGGGGCGTTAAGTTTTTTCTAAACGGGCTGGCGGTGGGGGCCACCTCTCTCTTTGCCGTCAGCCAGCTCACGGCAATGAATCTTTGCCGTCAGCTGGCTGACGGCAAAGAGATGGCTGATGGCAAAGGCCTATTTTTCCATCCGGCGTTTCTTTGCCATCTGCTTTTGGGTAGCTGATGGCAAAGAGCTTCTTTGCCGTCTGCGAGCAGACGGCAAAGAGCTGGCTGATGGCAAAGTAGCTGATTCCAGTAGTGTATGATGCTTGTATGACTTATTTTATTTGTAGAGTTGTGTTGTGATATCTTCCTATGAGTCCCTGATCTTGATCGTACACGTTTGCGTGTATGATTAGTGTACAATTGAATCGGGGGTGTCACACTTATTGATGCTGAAAACTCTCAGGATGACGCGGAAGGAAGTCAGGCGAATCATCGCATCAAACCTCTAAAGCAGCTATTGATGATCCGCCGCCCCAAGAACACCATGTCACACTAGACTCCATGGATATTAGTCCATCAAAGCTAAGCCGCCAAGTCCCATCCAGCCTGCTGCACGAGAGGCTAAAGATGTCATTGTCACTGGAATTGGCTTCACAGAACTAGGCAATCCCACTGTCTTATCCAAACATAGTTGCAAATAAGAATTTGCAGCTACGGACTGCTACCTCTTGAGCATGTGTTGGTTTTCCCTTGAAGAGGAAAGGGTGATGCAGCAAAGTAGCATAAGTATTTCCCTCAGTTTTTGAGAACCAAGGCATCAATCCAGTAGGAGAATACACGCAAATCGCCTAGTAAATGCACAAACAATCAAGAACCTTGCAATCAACGCGATATAGGGGTTGTCAATCCCTTCACGGCCACTTGCAAAAGTGAGATCTAATAAAGATAAGAAGATAAATATTTTTGGTATTTTTGTTGTATAGATTGGAAAATAAAGATTGCAAAATAAACGGCGACAGAAATTGGCAAGTTGACCGGAAACTGATATGATGTAAAATAGACCCGGGGGCCATAGGTTTCACTAGTGGCTTCTCTCATGATAGCATATATTACGGTGGGTGAACAAATTACTGTCGAGCAATTGATAGAAAAACGCATAGTTATGAGAATATATAGGCATGATCATGAACATTGGCATAACGTCGGTGTCAAGTAGACCGAAACGATTCTGCATCTACTACTATTACTCCACACATCGACCGCTATTCATCATGCATCTAGAGTATTAAGTTCATAAGAATAGAGTAATGCATTAGGCAAGATCACATGATGTAGAGGGATAAACTCAAGCAATATGATGTAAACCCCATCTTTTTATCCTTGATGGCAACAATACAATACGTGCCTTGCTGCCCCTACTGTCACTGGGAAAGGACACCGCAAGATTGAACCCAAAGCTAAGCACTTTTGCCATTGCAAGAGAGATCGATCTAGTAGGCCAAACTAAACAGATAATTCGAAGAGACTTGCAAAGATATCAAATCATGCATATAAGAATTTAGAGAAGAACCAAATATTGTTCATAGATAATCTTGATCATAAACCCACAATTCATCGGATCTCGGCAAACACACCGCAAAAAGTATTACATCGAATAGATCTCCAAGAACATCGAGGAGAACTTTGTATTGAGAACCAAAGAGAGAGAAGAAGCCATCTAGCTCATAACCATGGCCCCGAAGGTCTATGGTAAACTACTCACACATCATTGGAGAGGCTATGGTGTTGATGTAGAAGCCCTCCGTGATCGAATCCCCCTTCGACAGATCGCCGGAAAAGGCCCCAAGATGGGATCTCATGGGTACAGAAGGTTGCGACGGTGGAAAAGTGGTTTCGTGACTCCCCTAGATGTTTTTAGGGTACATGGTTATATATAGGCGAAAGAAGTACATCGGTGGAGCTACGTGGGGCCTACGAGAGTGGGGGCGTGCCTACCCCCCTGGGCGCGCCCCCTGCCTCGTGGAAGGTTCGCGGACTTCCAGACTTGTACTCCAAGTCTCATGGGTTGCATTTGTTCCAAGAAAGATCCTCGCGAAGGTTTCATTCCGTTTGGATTCCGTTTGATATTCCTTTTATGCAAAACACTGAAATAGGCAAAAAGCAGCAATTTGCACTGGGCCTTCGGTTAATAGGTTAGTCCCAAAAATAATTTAAAAGTGCATATTAAAGCCCATTAAACATCCAAAACAGATAATATAATAGCATGGAACAATAAAAAATTATAGATACGTTGGAGATGTATCAAGCATCCCCAAGCTTAATTCCTGCTCGTCCTCGAGTAGGTAAATGATAAAAACAGAATTTTTGATGTGGAATGCTCCCTAAAATAATTTTCAATGTAATTTTCTTTATTGTGGCATGAATGTTCAAATCCGAGAGATTCAAGACAAAAGTTTAACATTGACATAAAAACAATAATACTTCAAGCATACTAATCGAGCAATTATGTCTTTTCAAAATAACATAGCCAAAGAAAGGTCATCCCTACAAAATCATATAGTTTGGCCATGCTTCATTTTCGTCACACAAAATGCCCCCATCATGCGCAACCCCAATGACAAGCCAAGCAATTGTTTCACACGTTAGTATTCTCAAACTTTTTCAACTTTCACGCAATATATGAGCTCGAGCCATGGATATAGCACTATGGGTGGAATAGAATATGATTATGGAGGTTGTGTGGAGAATACAAAAAAGGAGAAAGTCTCACATTGACGCAGCTAATCAACGGGCTATGGAGATGCCCATCAATTGATGTCAATGCAAGGAGTAGGGATTGCCATGCAACGGATGCACTAGAGCTATAAATGTATGAAAGCTCAACAAAAAACTAAGTGGGTGTGCATCCAACTTGCTTGCTCATGAAGACCTAGGGCATTTTGAGGAAGCCCATCATTGGAATATACAAGCCAAGTTCTATAATGGAAAATTCCCACTAGTATATGAAAGTGACAAAATAGGAGACTCTATTATGAAGATCATGGTGCTACTTTGAAGTACAAGTGCGGAAAAAGGATAGTAACATTGTCCCTTCTCTCTTTTTCTCTCATTTTTTGGTTGGCTTCTTTGGCCTCTCTTTTTTCGCCCAGAGTCTCATCCCGACTTATGGGGGAATCATAGTCTCCATCATCCTTTCCTCACATGGGACAATGCTCTAATAATGAAGATCATCACACTTTTATTTACTTACAACTCAAGAATTACAACTCGATACTTAGAACAAAATATGACTCTATGTGAATGCCTCTGGCGGTGTACCGGGATATGCAATGAATCAAGAGTGACATGTATGAAAAATGAATGGTGGCCTTGCCACAAATACGATGTCAACTACATGATCATGCAAGGCAATATGACAATGATGGAACCTGTCATAATAAACAGAACGGTGGAAAGTTATATGGCAATATATCTCGGAATGGCTATGGAAATGCCATAATAGGTTGGTATGGTGGCTATTTTGAGGAAGATATAAGGAGGCTTATGTGTGATAGAGCGTATCATATCACGGGGTTTGGATGCACCAGTAAAGTTTGCACCAACTCTCGGGGTGAGAAAGGGCAATGCACGGTACCGAAGAGGCTAGCAATGATGGAAGGGTGAGAGTGCGTATAATCCATGGACTCAACATTAGTCATAAAGAACTCACATACTTATTGCAAAAATCTACAATTCATCAAACCCAAAGCACTACGCGCATGCTCCTAGGGGAATAGATTGGTAGGAAAAGACCATCGCTCGTCCCCGACCGCCACTCATAATGAAAACAATCAAAGAACACCTCATGCTTCAAATTTGTCACACAACGGTTACCATACGTGCATGCTACGTGACTTGCAAACCTCAACACAAGTAAATTTTGCAGTTACTCTACTAGCACGACTCTAATATTACCATCTTTATATCTCAAAACAATTATCAAGTATCTAACTTCTCATAGTATTTAATGCACTCTATATGAAAGTTTTTATTATACCCATCTTGGATGCCTATCATATTAGGACTAATTTTATATCCAAAGTAAATTATCATGCTGTTCTAAAAGACTCTCAAAATAATATAAGTGAAGAACGAGAGATCAACAATTTCTATAAAATAAAACCACCACCGTGCTCTAAAATATATAAGTGAAGCACTAGAGCAAAATTATCTAGCTCAAAAGAAATAAGTGAAGCACATAGAGTATTCTAATAAATTCCGATTCATGTGTGTCTCTTCCAAAAGGTGAGTACAGCAAGGATGATTGTGGTAAACTAAAAAGAAAAGACTCAAACCGTACAAGATGCTCCAAGCAAAACACATATCATGTGGTGAATAAAAATATATCCTCAAGTAATGTTACCAATAGATGAAGACGAAAGAGGGGATGCCTTCCGTGGCATCCCCAAGCTTAGGCTTTTGGTTGTCCTTGAATTTTACCTTGGGGTGCCTTGGTCATCCCCAAGCTTAGGCTCTTTCCACTCCTTATTCCAAAATTCATCAAATCTTTACCCAAAAACTTGAAAACTTCACAACACAAAACTTAAACAGAAAATCTCATGAGCTCCGTTAGTATAAGAAAACAAACCACCACTTTAAGGTACTGTAATGAACTCATTATTTATTTATATTGGTGTTAAACCTACTGTATTCCAACTTCTCTATGGTTCATACCCCCCAATACTAGCCATAGATTCATCAAAATAAGCAAACAACACACGAAAAACAGAACCTGTCAAAAACAGAACAGTTTGTAGCAATCTGGAGGTTTCGAATACTTATGTAACTCCAACAATTCTGAAAATTTAGGAATACCTAAATAATTTGTATATTGATCTACTGCAGTTGGAATTGGTATTTTATCGCTCTCTGGTAAAAAATGAAAATTATTCTCGTGAGCGCATACTTTCTGTTTTTTTCAGCAAGATCAAACAACAATTACCCAAGAAGATCCCAAGGGCTTTACTTGGCACAAACACTAATTAAAACACAAAAACACAATCATAACAGAGGACAGATGAATTATTTATTACTAAACAGGAACAAAAAGCAAGGAACAAAAATAAAATTAGGTTGCCTCCCAACAAGTGCTATCGTATAATGCCCCTAGCTGGGCATATATAATTTTAATGGTGCTCACATGAAAGATAGCAATTGAAATACGAAGGGAGAATCATGAAAAATATGAAAATTACATCTAAATATAACATACTTACTATGCATAGGAATTATATAAGCAAACAAATTATCAAGACAAGCAAAAACTAGCATATGCAAGGAAGGAGAAAGAAACAATAGCAATCTCAACATAACGAGAGGTAATTTAGTGACACGAAAATTTCTACAACCATATTTTCCTCTCTCATAATAATTACATGTAGGATCATAACCAAATTCAACAATATAGCTACCACATAAAATTTTCTCTTCATGATCCACGTGCATGCAAAGTTAACACTCTTCCAAAATAGTGGGATTAACCTTAACTAAAGTCATGACCTCTCCAAACCACTTTTATTGAAAATTGCATAAGATTTAACATTCTCCAAGTACATGGGATCTAAAGTTGACACTCTTCCAAACCCGCTTTCAATATTGCAAACATTATTATCAATCTTATATCCATCCTGGGGCTTAAATAAATTTTCAAGATCATAAGAAGAATCACCCCAATCATGATCATTGCAACAAGTAGTGGACATAGCAAAACTAGCATCCCCAAGCTTAGGGTTTTCCATATTATTAGCACAATTTACATCAATAGAATTTATAATAAAATCATTGCAGTCATGCTTTTTATTCAAAGATCTATCATGAATCGCTTCATAAAGTAATTCATCACACCTTTCAGATTCACGAATTTCAAGCAAAACCTCATAAAGATAATCTAGTGCACTCAACTCACTAGCAATAGGTTCATCATAATTGGATCTCTTAAAGAGATTAGCAAGTGGATGAGGATCCATAAACTTTTAGCAAGCGAAGATGCAAGCAAAAAGAAGGTACATGGTAACACATCGAACGGAAAAGGGGTGAATAAAACAGCAAAGGTGAAGTGGGGGAGAGGAAAATGAGAGGCGAATGGCAAATAATGTAATGCGAGGGAGAAGAGTTTGTGATGGGTACTTGGTATGTCTTGACTTGAGCGTAGATCTCCCCGTTAACGGCGCCAGAAATCTTTCTTGCTACCTCTTGAGCATGCGTTGGTTTTCCCTTGAAGAGGAAAGGGTGATGCAGCAAAGTAGCGTAAGTATTTCCCTCCATTTTTTAGAACCAAGGTATAAATCAAGTAGGAGACTACACGCAAATCGCCTAGTACCTGCACAAACAATCAAGAACCTTGCAACCAACGCGATAAAGGGGTTGTCAATCCCTTCACGGCCACTTGCAAAAGTGAGATGTGATAAAGATAATAAGATACATATTTTTGGTATTTTTGTTGTATAGATTGGAAAATAAAGATTGCAAAATAAACGGCAACAGAAATTGGCAAGTTGACGGGAAACTAATATGATGTAAAATAGACCTGGGAGCCATAGGTTTCACTAGTGGCTTCTCTCATGATAGCATATATTATCGTGGGTGAACAAATTACTGTCGAGCAATTGATAGAAAAGCGCATAGTTATGAGAATATCTAGGCATGATCATGAACATAGGCATCATGTCCGTGTCAAGTAGACCGAAACGATTCTACATCTACTACTATTACTCCACACATCGACCGCTATCTAGCATGCATCTAGAGTATTAAGTTCATAAGAACAGAGTAACGCATTAGGCAAGATGACATGATGTAGAGGGATAAACTCAAGTAATATGATATAAACCCCATCTTTTTATCCTCGATGGCAACAATACAATACGTGCCTTGATTCCCCTACTGTCACTGGGAAATGACACCACAAGATTGAACCCAAAGCTAAGCACTTCTCCAATTGCATGAAAGATCAATCTAGTAGGCCAAACTAAACCGATAATTCGAAGAGACTTCCAAATATATCAAATCATGCATATAAGAATTCAGAGAAGAACCAAATATTGTTCATAGATAATCTTGATCATAAACCCACAATTCATCGGATCTCGGCAAACACACCGCAAAAAGTATTACATCGAATAGATCTTCAAGAACATCGAGGAAAACTTTGTATTGAGAACCAAAGAGAGAGAAGAAGCCATCTAGCTAATAACTATGGACCCGAAGGTCTGTGGTAAACTACTCACACATCATCGGAGAGGCTGTGGTGTTGATGTAGATGCCCTCCATGATCGAATCCCCCTCCGACAGATCGCCGGAAGAGGCCCCAAGATGGGATCTCACGGGTACAGATGGTTGTGACGGTGGAAAAGTGGTTTCGTGGCTCCCTGGATGTTTTTAGGGTACATGGGTATATATAGGCGAAAGAAGTACGTCGGTGGAGCTCCTTGGGGCCCACGAGGGTGTGGCACGCCCTGCCTCGTGGAAGCTTCGCGGACTTCCAGACTTGTACTCCAAGTCTCCTGGGTTGCGTTTGTTCCAAGAAAGATCCTTGCGAAGGCTTCATTCCATTTGGATTCCGTTTGATATTCCTTTTCTGCGAAACACTGAAATAGGCAAAAAACAACAATTTGCACTGGGCCTTCGGTTAATAGGTTAGTCCCAAAAATAATATAAAAGTGCATATTAAATCCCATTAAACATCCAATACAAATAATATAATAGCATGGAACAATAAAAAATTATAGATACGTTGGAGACGTATCACGGACAAGGGCAAATGGAAGCTTGACTTGGAAAGTTATCCCCAGTTCAACGCTCATGTGATTCACGCGGGTTATTTAAACCACCTTCATACTAGCCGTGACTTCGAAGACGGCTTAGTCAAAGGAGCGCTTTGAGGTAAGCACTAACAAAACCTTCTCATATAAGTATATATCTGTTAGCCGCCAAGTCTACTCAATATGAAAAACTTGAATATGCTGTAGACTTAGATAGCCTTGTTGATCTTGTAGTTATGCCATAGCAATGTGTAACTACTGAATCAGAATGAGTAGTCCCCAAGGGCCGTGTTAAACTGGAAGGTTAAGCCGGGACTTCTATTTGTAGCGCTAAAATCCACATATGTAGCCCCAAGGGCCGATTTAAGCTGCATAGCTAAGCTGGGACTTATCACCATATTTATGAGCAAATCCAAATATGCAGCCCCCATGATCCGGCTGTAGTTGAAGAAACATAGCCGGGTCATTAAAGATTTTCCTTAAAAAGAGCAATGTGCATTAGCCCCAAAGTGCCAAGTAGAATACTTGTATTGTGCTTGGGACTTCAAATGAAGTGATGATAATGCTGCTTGAATCTCTTTGTCTCGCAGGCTGAGTTAAACATGAAAGAACCCCAAGTGGTGGATCTGCGACAGAACATCCAAACCCAGCAATCTGAAACTTCCAAGGCCAAATCAGAACTGAAGACCGCTTTGGGAGACATAGAGAGGCTGAAAAAGGATTTCAGCGCTAAAAGAAAACGCTGGGACATTGAGAAGGCGGCTCTGTTAAAAAGAGCGGAAGATGTTGAGGCTAGTCTTAAGCCGGTGACTGACGAGTTAACCGGCTTGAAACATCAAATCAATAGTATGACTGCCGCCATCTTTGGTAAGTAATATCGTACTTCAATCTTTTACCTCCAACTTTTAACAATCATTAGCTGGTTTATCAATATTTTTGTTAATGCAGGCTCCAGAATTTCCAACCTTGGCCCAGACATGCGTGTGAAGCTGAAGGCTGCATACACCCTTGTGGAGAAGTTATACAACGGCGCTCAACGAGCTATAGCCGCCATCTCTCATACTAAACAACCACCTTCGCCTATTTGAGAAACACTGGACAAACTATCAGTCGTCCCCCAAAGGATTGAAGAGATAAAGCGTTCAGCTGCCAGAGCTAGTGCCATCACTACCCTAAGCCGGGCCAAGGCGTGGTAGGCCGAGCTTGATCCGGAGGAAGTGGCCACTAGTTTTCCAAGCTTAAAAGAAGATGGGTCTCCCTTTAGTGCAGATGACTCTACCAAAATTATAAGGGAAATGCGTCCTTTGGTGAGCAAGCTGGCTGAGGAGACCGATCTCGCCAGGTATCAGTCGGCTTATACTACTGAAAACGCAAAAGTGAAAGCGCCGGTTTATCTAGTTATGGACCTTATTCCACCAACACGTAAGCACACTTTTGCTCCTGATATTGATCCATCCATGCTCATAGATGACGAGGCTATATTCAAAGCCGTAACTGGCGTCAATTGGACATCACCTGATTTCGAGCCAGTGTAGGAAGAGGAAGAACCGGCGCTGCATAAACCGGAAGCTTCAACCCATCATGATCAAGGCAACTGAACCACAAGGCGGCTCTGAGGCTGCCAAATAGAATTCATGTGCAGTAAAAACACTTATTCTTTTGGGCCGTATGACGCCTTGTAATAGGATAGCTGAAAACAATTATCCGCCATTCCATCGTGTATGTTTATCTGCATAACACTTTAAACCACCGATCTGATGTTGAAGATCTCACTACAGGAATCAGGATCTTTGCCGTCAGCCATGGCAGACGGCAAAGCCATGCCTGGCGGATGGCAAAGATCTTTATCATCATCCAGCAGACGGCAAACCGTCCGGCTGAACGAACCGCGACAAAGGGCTCTTTGCCGTCTACTAGCTGACGACAAACATGTCGAGGCCTTTGTCATCCGCTGGTAGACGGCAAAGGGCCTGGACGACACACATGGCAGGTTAGTTCCGTTAGGAAGATAACAGCGTGCTTTGTCGTCTGCCAACAGATGGCAAATACCTTTCATCTTTGCCGTCCTCCAGCCGATGACAAAGTGCCTAAATAGGCCAACCCAGGTAGCTGCCACGAGGTATGCTATGCCGTCTGCTGGTAGACAGCAAAGGTGCAAAGGTCTTGCCATCTGCTAGCAGACGGCAAGATGACCAAATAGGCCAGCCACAGTGTCCCAGGTTGCATAGGTAGCTGCCACGTGGTAGCTTTGCCGTATGCTGGCTGATGGCAAAGCTCTTTGCCGTCTGCCAGCTGACAGCAAAGAGCATGTACAACCCCTGTTTTTTCTTAAATTCTTTCAATTTCACAGATATATATAACAAGTTTCCAACAACATATATATATAACAAGTTTCCAACAACATATATATAACAAGTTTCCAACAACAAGTTAGCCAACAACATATCCAACACAAGTTATCCAACAACATATCCAACAAGAAGTTATCCAACAACATATCAAACATAAAAGAAGCACAAGAAGAAGAGTAGACTCCATGAACACAAGCTCCTCATCTAAAGCAAATATGCAAATTGGGAAAGGATAAAGTTAGAAGAAGAAGAAGACTAGCTAGAAGAAGAAGAACAGGAAGAAGAAGAAGAATTGTTCTTCTCTTTATTTTTCTCCTCTCCTCTTCTTTATCTTCTTCTTCTTCTTGTAACTAAGCTAGGTGAATAGGTCATTTTGGAGCTTAGTAATGTTATTTTGTCATTTTGGAGGAAAATAAGATAAGTCTATGTCATTTTGGAGCTAAACCAAGGTTATCATGCCATTTTTTACCTAAGTATGCTAAGTATGTCATAAATGAACTGAAGAAGCTATGTATAGGTTTTTTTGAGCTAACCTAGGTAGTTATGCCATTTTTGAGCTAACTAAGCATATTTTGTCATTTTGGAGGAAAAAATGCTAAGTGTAGGTAATTTTAGAGCTAAGCTAGGTAAATAGGTCAGTTTGGAGCTTAGTAAGGTTATTTTGTCATTTTTGAGGAAAATAAGCTAAGTATATGTCATTTTGGAGCTAAACCAAGGTTATGATGCCATTTTTTACCTAAGTATGCTAAGTATGTCATAAATGAACTGAAGAAGCTATGTATAGGTCTTTTTGAGATAACCTAGGTAGTTATGCCATTTTTGAGCTAACTAAGCATATTTTGTCATTTTGGAGGAAAAAATGCTAAGTATAGGTCATTTAATAGCTATCCTAGGTAAAGTATGTCAGTTTGGAGCTAAATAAGGTTATTATGTCATTTTCAAGGAAAATAAGCTAAGTCTATGTCATTTTCGAGCTAAACCTAGGTTATTATGCCATTTTTACCCAGGTGAGCTAATTATGTCATAAATGAACTAGCTAAGCTAAGTATAGATCATTATTGAGCTATCCTAGGTAGTTATTGCATTTTAGCTAACTAAGCATATCAAGTCATTTTGGAGGAAAAAATGCTAAGTATAGGTCATTTTATAGCTATCCTAGGTAAAATATGTCATTAACCTAAGTAAGGTTGTTATGTCGTTTTCAAGGAAAATAAGCTAAGTATAGGTCATTTTGGAGCTAAACCAAGGTTATTATGCGATTTTTTACCTAAGTAAGCTAATTATGTCATAAATGAACTAGGTAAGCTAAGTATATATCATTATTGAGTTATCCTTGGTAGTTATGGCTGTTTTTGAGCTAACTAAGCATATTAAGTCCTTTAGGAGGGAAAAATGCTAAGTATAGGTCATCTTATAGCTATCCTAGGTAAATTATGTCAGTTTGGAGCTAAGTAAGGTTATGATGTCACTTGGGAAAACTTACCATCATCACGGAGGTGAAGGACCGGTCGGGTGTGCGCTAGTGCATTGAGAAGGACCGGTCGGGGTTGTGCAATTGCGAGAAGGAGAAGGATCGGTTGATGCTTGTCGGGAGGCATACTGCACCAAAGATCATTTGCAATGTCTCGTTAGCACGATGCAACTGAAATGTGAATACTAGTAACTAATGAAACTCACCGTCTCCGCTTTACCAATCTAGGGCATCGGTGGAGGGGTTTGACCATTTTTCTCGCACACGGACTACCCATTTTGTTTTCACGAGTCAGTCATATTAGCTAATAATGAAACGAACATTACATGCATGATTTGGCTAATATGCAGGAGAAACTTACCACGAGAAGCTCGTATAGGGCCCAGTGACCCGGGTCGTTCCGGTTCCTCTCCTCCTCCAGCATCCTAGTTGTCCTCTCCTCCAACTCCTTCTCCCTCTGCGCGCCTTCCTGTTTGCCTCCGCCAGAAGCTCCTTGGCCCTAACCTCGATGGCAAGCTCCATTGGCCATGGACGGGGAATCATCTCAGGAAGAGAGCTCGTCTAGCGCTTCTTGATCTCCCAGAGAGTTCTAGGACACCGTATCAGTCCATCCCCAATGGCTGCTGAGTCATGTTTCCTCCCTTCACCAGATAGCATCACGAGCTCTGGATCAAAAGCACTCTAGCTCGGGTTGAAGTCATCCCCTTTCATCGCCTTCCCAAAGTCTCTGTAGCTCCCAAGTTTGTTGTGGGAGGAGATGTTGGTGAAGCTCTCTGGATGATCGAGGTCAGACTCAGAGAATGCCTTGGCCTTCTTGACCGGGGCAGTATGGGCCATGGCATAGAGGTCGTACAGCGGTTGCACGTCCTTCTTGTTGTGTTTCGCCAAAAAGAGAGGAACAACATATTAGTTAAGGGCTCAATCTAGCATGAAGAATGAAATTGCATGAATCGTTATGGGCTCAAACCACATACCCAGTGATCCCTGTACTCAAACAGGTTGGAGCTCCCTTGATGGTGTGGCACACCTCGCATTTGGGCATGCTCCCTAGCCTTGTTGTGTTCGGCTAGCCATTGGGGAGAGCACCACTCATCCACCAACGCCTCCCAACAGTCCATCATATCTGCACACCATCTCGGGGGCACCAAAGTTTGGCAACGAGAAATTTCAGCGCTACGCCTACGAATAGGTAACTAAGTATAAGGCCTTAAGAATAGGTAAATATACCTTCATGTACTTCTCCTTACTCAGATACTTGCCGCGACACTTCTTCTTGGCCCTCCTAATATTAGTTGAGGCATAGTAGTCTCGAACATCCTGCACCCCAGCCTTGTGCCGTAAGTTTTGAAGTAGGCGCTTGCACTCGGCTTCAAGAACCCTAGCCGCCTCCTCCTCGTGTTCCTCAGTACACCTGTTGAAGGTCTGCAATCGAACAAGACAACACTGATTAGTACAATCACTAGGTATTGTTGATTTTTAATTCTGTAAAGGAGAAATTACCCAAAACCACCGCCTCACAATTTCGGCCACCGTCTCGCACAAGATACCGCCGACCCTCTCCTCCGGCAGGGACAGTGTAGCCACGTACAGCTCCTAGCTCAGTGCTAGCTGTGGAACCTGAACCTCACCGGGCAACATGACCCACCCCGAGAAGTGGGGCCGGCAAAGCACACCAAGGACCTGGTTGGGCCTGCAGACACCATCGGCGTGTATCCAACCCCTGCAGTATGACAAGGCCAACACATCAGATATTAAGTTGAAGAAACATGAAGGACGAAGATTAAAAAAGAGTAAATGCACTTACTTCTCCCCGTTAGGTTGAATCAACCACCTCTGATCGCGGGTCACTGGTAGGGCCGGGAGCTTCGTACTTCCACGCTGGTAGACTTTCTTGCCTTGCTCAACCAGCTCGCCCTCGCTAAAACTATCGTCAGACCAGGTCTCCTTGCCATCAGCAAGGCCACTAGTCTCTGGAGTCACGTGGTACAAAGACTCTGGGACCGGAGTCTTGTGGGACGAAGACTCTGGGGCCCGAGTCTCCTGGGACGAAGGCTCGGCGACCCGAGGCTCGTGGACCGGAGTCCGAGACGGGTCCAAGTTTGACGGGTCCACCTGAGACGGAGCACTCTGGTGGTCCAGAGAAATAGCTGGGGGTGGAGGCGAGGAAGGCACAACAGACTTCCTACCTCTCCTGCCGCCACATCCACCTCTAGCTGCACCGCTCCTCATCTTCCCTCGACCTCTCCCGGCCGAAGAAGAAGCGCCAGTCGGTGTCGTCATGCTATCTGTGAGCGCTCTCCGAAGCTGCTAGGGTGCAATATAGCCACCCCTCCCAGCACGCGCCGAGGAAGGAGGCTCAGAGCGCTCTCGACCTGCTCCCACCATCTGTCAACACCTGCAATGACAAAGAGTAAACAAAATTAGTACAACATAAACACAATAAAATATTTAAGTCTGTACCATCATCGTGAACATAACAAAAAATTGAATACCTAATAACATGAACTGATTAATAATATATATATGTACATAATAATAATAATAATAATACATATGTCGGGGTCAGGGTGACGGTGGTGTCGTGGCAGGGTCGGGGTGTCGAGGCAGGGTCGGGGTGTCGTGTCGGGGTGTCGAGGTGGGGTAGGGGTGTCGTGTCAGGGGTCGGGGTGTCAATGGTGTCGTGTCAGGGTGTCGAGGCGGTCTCGGGGTGTCGTGTCGGGGGTCGGTGTGTCGGTGGTGTCTTGTCGGGGTGTGGCATTGTGTAATAATTTTATGGCCATTCATAGCCTCTTTGTTTTCTTCTTCTCCTCCACCTCCTCTTCTTATTATTCTTCTCCTAATTGTTTTTCAAGAACTAACCTAGAAACTAACCTAACTAACTAGTCTAAAGATAACTAACCTAGAAAATAAACTAACTAACTTAGAAGCAGGTTTATATTTCCTCCAAATGATCTGCTGTTACTGTTGCAATATTAACTCGATATACAACCTAAATGGGTCAGACTAAGATTATCACAACCACAAGCTTTGCAAGAAAACTAACATAGAAGGTTGTCACATGAAAATTGACATAACAGACAGGTTCAAAAAAAAGCAAAAATGCTCTACAAGGATTTAAGGGATTATTAAGGGATCACTATGTCAAAATACACAAGTAAACTAACAACTTAAACAGGTTGCCAATTCCATACCAAACCAAGTTTTATGCATCAGAATTACCATGCGGAATTACACAATGAGGCCTAACTTAGGATGGAGTTTGGATATCACCACGCAGGAAACATGTTTCTATATCTTTGCTATGTCACAATGAAGGTGGGATGGCTAGTAATAGCACTAGTTTGATTCAACCCAAATGGATTGAGCTTAATTGACTTGACAGATTACCACAACCGCAACACAATACACGTCGCGCGGATTTGCAAAAAAATTAGCACAACAGATGGGTTCAAATCAAAACAGGCTACAGATTCTAACACCAATCCCAGAACAAAGAGGCTAACCATGCAATCTACACCGGACACGGCAATTAAGGGACCACCAAGACAAAATCTACGAGTAAACTAACATCCTAAACATTCTAGGCAGCCCAATCACAAACTAAAAGAAAAAATAGGGGGAGCTCACTGGAGTGGGTCGGTGGGGCACCGGAGCGGCGGGGTGTCGGGGCGGCTAGGGTGTCGGGACGGCGGGGTGCCTGGTTGTCGAGGCGGCGGGGCGCCGGGCCGGCGGGGGAAGCTCGGGCAGGGTGAAGGGTGGTGGACTGGTGCGGCTGGACAGCAAGGGGGTCAGGGGCGGTGAGGGCGGTGGGGGTCAGGAGCGGCAGCGAGGGCGAGGGCGGTGGGGGTTGGCAGCAGCGGGGGCGGGGCGAGGGCATGTGGACGACGCGGTGAGGGGAGAGAGACGGAGGGGAGGAAGAGGATGGCGCGGGTGCGGGCACTGACCTTTCTTGTTAGGTCAAATCTCTTTGCCGTCTGCTAGCAGACGGCAAAGAACCTAGGTAGTGCGGTCAGGCCAGGGGGAACAACCGTTAGATGGGCCACTTTCTTTGCTGTCCGCTCGGCAAAAAAGCTTTGCCGTCTACTAGTGGACGGCAAAGAAAGTGGCCGTTAAGTTCTTTTCGGTAGTGGGCCACCCACCCTCTTTGCCGTTTGCTAGCTGACGACAAAGCTTCTATGTTGTCCACTAGCAGACGGAAAACGGATGGCTGACGACAAACACAATCTTTGCCATCCTCTCCTTCTTTGCCATTAGTTTTCTGTAAGCTTATGGCAAAGACCATCTTTGCCATCACCTGGCTGACGGTAAAGATACGGCTGACGACAAAGATCCTGATTCCAGTAGTGTATGCTGCTTATGCTCATAATGTTATCAATCACGCAGATCATATTATGATATTCCCTACACACTAGTAAATAGCATGTGCCCTGGAGGTTCACGCCAGGGCGGGTCATGATGTCCCATAGAATATTTTCTAGTGACTATAAAGTCCATAACCAAGGCGGGTTATCAAACCTCGCATATTCATGTAAAACAAGTAAAAACATACATGTGAAATTGGTTTATACTATCGGCTTACAACGCCATTGCTAGTGAGGGTGTCAGCCCAAAAGACTTGGTTCATACTGCCGGCTTGCATTGCCATACCCCAGCGAAGGTGACAACCCAAGTATTCATAAGCGCATAATTCCGACTGTGCAACCAAAGTATACTGGCAACTTAATGTCCAAAGCCAGCGCGGCTTATCAAAACCCCAAAATTAGGCTCAAATATGAGCCATAAGGTTTAAGGCTACATGGCTTAAATCATTTAAAACCATATGTAAATATGGTACAAGGATATGAATCCAAACAATGTTTAGAGAAAATAACAAATCAAACAAAGCAAGTCTTTCATAGGCCGCCAAGCCTCAATATCAAGTGATGTTCATGGGTCGCACAACCACTGGCTTAATCCTTCATTTAAACCTGTAAGCCGGGCCTTACATGACCAACCGCCATTTTAACTTTGGCAAGTTCATGGTATTTATAAGATTGACTATCAAGAGTACGACGGGTCATTCCAGGATTACCTGGGCAGAGTGGCAGACATACAAAGCAGGATAACCCGGAATTTTGGTGAATACACCTGGAATCCAAGCCGACCACAAGGGTAAAAAAATCTTTGTTCTTTGAACAGGAAGCCCTCAAGTAACATATAACAAGCCATCAAGGCAGGATACCTATGTTTGAACTGCACATTGTAGCAAGCTCTCTTTGGTAACCTTTTAACTTGGGCAGGAAATCCCAAGTAATTTGCAACAAGGCGTATAAGCCGGATAAAAAAGGGTAGTCATAGCTATGCTCAAGGAGCAGGAAACCCCCAAAAGATCTTATGAATTGACAATAAAGACTCAGATACTCAGAAATGAAATGACAGAGGTCCTGAATTATCAGGGATGCCGGCTTTATTATA
Source organism: Triticum dicoccoides (assembly GCF_002162155.2). Taxonomy (NCBI): domain Eukaryota; kingdom Viridiplantae; phylum Streptophyta; class Magnoliopsida; order Poales; family Poaceae; genus Triticum; species Triticum dicoccoides. The sequence goes on along the minus strand of NC_041392.1, from coordinate 448,212,611 downwards.
CTGATCATAATATATACATTGATGAAAATATATACAACCCAAGAGCCGGTGGCTCAAGTGTAATAAGGCTAAAGATGAGCAATGTTCCATAGCCGGCGGGTCTCCTCCTTCGACGTGCGTGAGTCCTTGTGGTCTCAAACATCAATGAGGTAGTACCCGTTGTTCAGATTTCTGCTGACCACAAAAGGCCCTTCCCAAGGTAGGGATAATTTGTGTGTATATGTTTGATCATGGATGAGCCGGAGCACCAAGTCACATTCTTGAAAGGTCCGGGTTTTAACTAGACGACTATGATAACAACGCAGATCTTGCTGGTAGATTGCTGAACGAGCCGCCGCAAGGTCACGCTCCTCATCCAGGAGATCAAGATCATCCTGACATGCCCTTTCATTATCAGCATTCAACATAAGCCGCCATGTGGGGCGAGTCGTGACGATGTCACTGGGAAAAACTGCCTCTGCTGCGTAAACCATGAAGAAAGGCGTATAACCCGTGGACCTGTTGGGGTAGTATTTATACTCCAAAGCACCGAGGGCAACTCCTCGACCCAACAACCCAGTGTCCTCTGCAAAGGGACCATAAGTCGGGGTTTCATGCCTCTCAATATCTCTTGATTGGCTCTTTCCGCTTGACCATTGGACTGGGGGTGGGCCACGGATGAAATGTCAAGACGAATAATCTCTTGTTGACAAAATTCTTTCATGGCACTTTAGACAGATTTTTACCATTATCAGTTATGATGCTGGGAGGGTAGCCAAAATGGAAAATCACCTTTTTGATGAATTGAACCGCAGTTGCCGTGTCACACTTGCTGACCGGATCTGCCTCAACCAACTTCGTAAACTTGTCAACCGCCACCAAAAGGTGAGTCTTTTCGTCCTTGGATCTTTTAAAAGGCCCAACCATATCCACCCCCCAGACTACAAATGGCCAAGTAATTGGAATCATCCTCAACTCTTGAGCCGGCACATGAGCTCGTCTGGAAAATTTCTAACAGCCATCACATTTGCTAACCAGATCCTTTGCGTCAGCATGAGCCGTCAACGAATAAAACCCACGATGAAAAGCCTTAGCCACGAGAGACTTAGAGTCGGCATGATGGCCACAATCTCCTTCATGAATCTCCTATAGAATCTCACGGCCCTCCTCAGGAGAACTACAACGCTGAAACACCCATGTGACACTTGATACGTTTCCAACGTATCTATAATTTTTTATTGTTCCATGCTATTTTATTATCAATCTTGGATGTTTTATAACCATTTTATAGTCATTTTGTATCATTTTTTGGTACTAACCTATTGACATAGTGCTCAGTGCCAGTTCCTGTTTTTTTTTCATGTTTTTTACATCGCAGGAAATCAATATCAAATGGAGTCCAAATGGCACGAAATTTTATGATGATTTTTAATGGGCCAAAAGGAAGCAGATGGGCCCTGGTTGCACCTAGGGGGAGTCCCGAGGAGGGGACAACCCACCAGGGCGCGCCAGGAGGCCCTAACGCTCCCTAGTGGGTTGTGCCCACCTCAGGTACCCCCCAGACCGATTGTTTGCTCTATAAATACCCCAAAAATACCAAAACCCTAGGGGAGTCAACAAAATATTCATCCAGCCGCCGTAGAGCCTAGAAACACCAGATCCAATCTAAACACCATCACGGAGGGGTTCACCACTTCCATTAGTGCCTCTCAGATGATGCGTGAGTAGTTCTTTGTAGACCTTCGGGTCTGTAGTTAGTAGCTAGATGGCTTCATCTCTCTCTCTCTCTCTTGATCCTCAATACAATGGTCTCTTGGAGATCCATATGATGTAACTCTTTTGCAATGTGTTTGTTGGGGTCGATGAACTTTGAGTTTATGATCAGGTCTATCTTTTTATATCCATGAAAGTATTTGAGTTTTTTGATCTCTTTTACGCATGATCTCTTATAGCCTCGTATTTCTTCTCCGATATTTTGGTTTTGTCTCGCCAACTTGATCTATTTATCTTGCAATGGGAAGAGGTGCCCGATAGTGGGTTCGATCTTACGATGCTTGATCCCAGTGACAGAAAGGGAACCAACACGTATGTATCGTTGCTACTAAGTATAAAAAGACGAGATCTATATCTACCGCCATATAGATAAACGGATCTTGTCTACATCATGTCATCGTTCTTATTGCATTACTACGTTTTTCCATGAACTTAATACACTAGATGCATGCTGGATAGCGGTCGATGTGTGGAGTAGGCAGGAGTCGGTCTATCAAGGAGAATTTCTCCGGGGAAATACCGATGAAGTTCCAGCTGCGATCAAGGAGAATTTCTGGCGCCGTTGCCGGGGAGGATCTTCAACATAACCAGGTTCCCAATCACAAATCTCATCTCCTTGTAATTTACATTATTTGCCATTTGCCTCTCGTTTTTCTCTCCCCCACTTCACAAAAATTTTCCATTTTATTCGGCTCTCTTTTTTCGTTCGCTGTTTTCTTGCCAGATCTGTTTTTGTGTGCAATCTTGTTTGCTATATTTGCTTGTGTTACCATGTGCCTTCTATTTGCTTGCATCTTCGCTTGCTAAAAATGTATTGATATGAATCCTCATCCACATGCTAATCTTTTCAAAAGATTTGATTATGTTGAACCAATTGCTAGTGAGTTGAGTGCACTTGATTACCTTTATGAAATTTTTCTTGAGAATCGTGAATCTAAAAATTGTCATGAAGAAATTTATGAAGTGATTCATGATAGCTCCTTGAATGAAAAGCATGATTGCAATAATTTTACTATTAATGTCAATTGTGCTAATAATATGCAAAACCCCAAGCTTGGGGATGCTTGTTTTGTCATGTCCTCTACTTATTGCAATGATCATGATTGGGGGTGATAATGTTTCTCATGATCTTGAAAGTTTATTTAAGCCTCATGGTGAATATGTTTGCAATAATAATATTGAAAGTGGGTTTGGAGAGGTCACGACTTTATTTTATGATGATCCCACTATTTTGGATGAGTGTCAACTTTGCATGCATGTGGATCATGAACATAATATTTTATGTGAAAGTTACATGGTTGAATTTGATTATTATCATACATATAATTATTATGAGGGGAAAATATGCTTGTAGAAATTTTCATGTTACTAAATTACCCCTCTTCATGTTGAGATTGCTATCGTTTTCTTCCATGGATATGCTAGATCTTGCTTGTCTTGCTAATTTGTTTTCCTATAAAGTTCCTATGCGTAGGAAGTATGTTAGACTTAAATGTGTTCGTCACATGTTTTGTGATGCTCTCTTTGTGTTCCAATTATTATCATCCTTGTGAGCATCAATAAAAATTATGCCTAGCTAAGGGCGTAAAACTATAGCGCTTGTTGGGAGGCAACCCATTGAAGAAAATATATTTTTGCTTTTTGCTTTCTGTTCTTGAGTGTTAGCACAATTATGCTACTGTTATAATTGTGTTTTTATGTTTTAATTGGTGTTTGTGCCAAGTAAAGCCTTAAGATCTTCTTGGGCAATAGTTGTTTGATCTTGCTGAAAAAAACAGAAAGTTTGCGCTCACGAAATTAATTTTTATCTTTTACCAGAGAGCGATAAAATACCCATTCCACTTGCAGTAGGTCAATATGCAAATTCCTCAGGTCGTCCTAATTTTTCAGAGTATTTTGAGTCACAGAAGTATTCTAAATAGTCAGATTGCTACGGACTGATCTATTTTGACAAATTCTGTTTTCTTTGTATTGTGTGCTTATTTTGATGGCTCTATGGTTTTCTTTGATGAGTTTTTGCCATAGAAAAGTTGGAATACAGTAGATATAATACAAAAACAAAATATGAATTGGTTTTATACAACACTTATAGTAGTGATTTATTATTCTTATACTAACGGATCTCACGAAGGCTTTGTTGAGTTTTGTGTGATTGAAGTTTTCAAGTTTTGGGTTATCTTATGATGGATGAAGGAAGGATGTAAGATCCTGAGCTTGGGGATGCCCTGGCATCCCAAGCTATTATCCAAGAATTAGCAACCAACTAAGCTTGGGGATGCCCCCGAGGGGCATCCCCGCTTTCTTCCAACAACTATCGGTATTTTACTCGAGACTATATTTTTATTCGTCACATGATATGTGTTTTGCTTGGAGCGTCCTGTATGATATGTATCTTTGCTTGTTTTATTTTGTGTTTTAAGTTATAAATCCTTGCTGGACACACCTATTTGAGAGAGCCAAAATTATGTCATGACTTGTTAGAATTGCTCTCTATGCTTCACTTAAATCTTTTATGAGCTAGGACTTGCTCTAGTGCTTCACTTATATCTTTTTGAGCACGGTGTGCTTAGTATTTTTGAAGAAATGCTCTCTTGCTTCACTTAGATTTATTTGAGAGTTAGTAATTTTTTTAATAAATTCTCTCTTGCTTCACTTAAATTATTTTGAGAGAAAGAAAATTTGTTATGCTCATGATCTTCACTTATATTTGGTTGAGCTTATGAAAAGCAACTCATGAAAATTAGTCCCAAAGTGATAGATATCCAAGAAGTATAAAGTAAAGAAAATGTCATGAAGATCATTGGACAAAATAAACTTGATTCTTAGTAATAGTTTTGAGATATGATGATGTGATATGTGAGTTATGTTGATGAGTAATTGTGTTCTAGTAAGAATATGGGTGTTAAGGTTTGTGATTCCCTATGCAAGTACGAAAGTCAATAGTCATGGAATAAAAATTATATCCTACCTGTGGTGCATTATTCGGTAATTATGCTTAATGCTTTCTTATGAGATTATTCGTTTCTTGGTTGGGCGCTTCCCAATCTTTTGCTAGCCTTCATTTTGCACTAAGTATGACCTCTACTTGTGCACCCAAAATCCTTTAAACCAGTTTTGCCACATGAGTCCACTATATCTACCTATATGCGGTATTCTTTTTCCATTCTAAGCAAATTTGCATGTGCCATCTCTAATTTTCAAAATAAACTTCTCTTTTGTGTGTTTGTTTCGCTCGCGGAGTGGTGAGGGGTGGCTAATATTTTCCATGCTAGATTTGTTATTCTCAAGATGAGTGGTTATTTACTTGTCATTGCACGAGAGTAAGGCAAAGGTATTAGGGATGCCTAGTCCCGAAATGCAAAAAGAAATGAATTTAATTTATGTTGTCAAATAATAAATTCCTTGGAAAGTGTTGGTATGGAGGGCACCCGTGGATACGGCTAGCCATGGAAAGTTAAAGTTATGGTGGAAAAAGGAATAAACTTTATTTTCTGTCTGGGAACCACCTACGATATATCTATGCATGGAAACTATTGGGAGCTCTAAGTCGTTTTCGTTGGTGGGACGGATACACCTCCCAAAATGTTTTTATCTCAAAATTTTCGCTTTGAGCTCTGGCACCTCTACAAATCCATACTTCCCTCTGCGAAGGGACTTTCTTTTACTTTATGTAATTTTTATTTTGAAATTTGAGTCTCCATCTTCTCTCATAAAAAGCACCAACTAGGAGGCAATATGACCGTGCTCAAGTATTGGGTGTAGTTAATATTCGAGTGTCTTTGATGAATGGATCAATGTTTGAGCATGATGGGCTAGGGATAACTTATTTTAGCATTGATATTTTGAAAGACATGGTTGCTTGTTGATATGATTAAGTATCTAAATTATTATGTCAAAACTAGACTATTGCTTTGAATCACATAAAAGTCCAAATGTCCATGCTATAAAGAAAAGAATATGATATGACTTGATGAAAAGCACTCCACATCAAAAATTCTGTTTTTTATCACTTACCTACTCAAGGACGAGTAGGAGTTAAGCTTGAGGATGCTGATACATCTCCAACGTATCTATAATTTTTGATTGTTCCATGCTGTTTTATTATCAATCTTGGATGTTTTATAATCATTTTATAGTCATTTTATATCATTTTTTGGTAGCAACCTATTAACATAGTGCCCAGTGCTAGTTCCTGTTTTTTTCCATGATTTTTACACCACAAGATATCAATATCAAACGGAGTCCAAATGGCACGAAACTTTACGATGATTTTCTTGGGACAAAAGGAAGCAGATGGGCCCTGGTTGCACTTGGGGGAGTCCCGAGGAGGCGACAACCCACCAGGGCGCGCCAGGAGGCCCTAGCACGCCCTGGTGGGTTGTGCCCACCTCGGGTGCCCCCGGATCACCTCTTTGCTTTATAAATACCCCAAAATACCAGAATCGTAGGGGAGTTGACGAAATATTCATCGAGAAACACCAGATCCAATCTAAACACCATCACGGAGGGGTTCACCACTTCCATTGGTGTCTCTCCGATGATGCGTGAGTAGTTCTTTGTAGACCTTCGGGTCTGTAGTTAGTAGCTAGATGGCTTCATCTCTCTCTTGATCCTCAATACAATGGTCTCTTGGAGATCCATATGATGTAACTCTTTTGCGGTGTGTTTGTTGGGATCGATGAACTTTGAGTTTATGATCAGGTCTATCTTTTTATATCCATGAAAGTATCTGAGTTTCTTTGATATCTTTTATGCACGATCTCTTACAGCCTCATATTTCTTCTCCAATATTTGGGTTTTGTCTGGCGAACTCGATGTATTTATCTTGCAATGGGAGGAGGTGCCCGGTAGTGGGTTCGATCTTACGGTGGTTGATCCCAGTGACAGAATGGAACCGACATGTAAAGGATAAAAAGACGAGATCTATATCTACCGTCATATAGATAAACGGATCTTGTCTACATCATGTCATCGTTCTTATTGCATTACTCCGTTTTCCATGAATTTAATACAATAGATGCATGCTGGATAGCGGTCGATGTGTGGAGTAATAGTAGTAGATGCAGGCAAGAGTCAGTCTACTAATCTTGGAGGTGATGCCTATGTAATGATCATTGCCTGGATATCATCATAATTATTTGAGGTTCTATCAATTTCCCAACAGTAATTTGTTTACCCACCGTTTGCTATTTTTCTCGAGAGAAGCCACTAGTGAAACCAACGACCCCCGGGTCTTCTTCCCCACATATTTTCCTTTGCGATCTACCTTTTTATTTGCTTTTATTTTCAGATCTATTAAACCAAAAATACAAAAAAAAATTGATGCACTGTATTTTATTTGCGATCTATTTATCCAATCTATTACAACCTTTGTACCGTCACGCACCAATTTCCGGCGCCATTACCCAAGGGATTGACAACCCCTTTAACACATCGGGTTGCGAGGTGTTGTTATTTGTGTGCAGGGGTTGTTTACATTGTGTTTGTCATGACCGGTTTTCCAATAAAAATATTTATTGAGAAACCAATCTTTTGAGTCCAGTATGAGAGAAATCCTCCTCACTGGTAGACAAATTCTTGATACAATAAGCCAGTAGCATAGGATATATTACAGGGTTGAGCTAGGGCTGCTCAAAAAATTATTACAAGCGCGCCAGTAATAATACATAATGGCGGATATAACACAATGGTGTGGTGGCATACTACTGACTCGAGGATAAAGTGATGGTGGAATAACACAGTGGGGAGTGTGATAACACGACTCTCAAACTGGCATCTCATCGAGCGTCGAGGTGAGGCTCGATAAATTTATTCGGGTTGCGGAAGCGGATATAATACAGTGACCAAATCCAGGGTCACACGAGACTGACTGGGATTCCTCTAAGCGTCGGACTCGCTATCGAACTCTTCATCCATGAGATCGCCTTCGTCAGCATCTGGCCAAATCAACAAGCCAGTGAGTACTTTGAAAGTACTCGCAAGACAGTTCGGACGTAAGATATAACAAATGCATGCATGAATGCGTCATGATTAATTCACCAATGTACATTTAAAGTATTAGCAGGCAAGGTAAGCAAAGAGGGAATCGGCGGTAGTCCACCTGAAATCCCGACAGAAATATAAATGGGAACCGATCGGGTGTCTGAAGCGACGCCTCGAAAGGTGAACAAATAAATAAAGGAGAAAATCATGCCACAGTCGGGCGTCTTAGCGACACCACATAAAGGGCTTTAAAAGAAATGCCACAGTCAGACGTCGGGGCGACATCACAGAAAGGGCTTTAAAAGAAATGCCACAGTCGGACGTCGGGGCGACATCACAGAGAGGGCTTTAATAGAAATGCCACAGTCGGACGTCGGGGCGACATCACAGAAAGGGCTTTAAAAGAAATGCCACAGTCGGACGTCGGGGCGACATCACAGAAAGGGATTTAAAAGAAATGCCATAGTCGGACGTCGGGGCGACATCACAGCAAGGGCTTTATTCACAAGTAAATAATATTCATAATAAATATTTAATTCATGATAATAAACAGGTTAGTCCACCCACAGGAATAACATTTAACCAGACTTAGCACTCATGGGATTCACCGGAGTCTCTGTCATCAAACTGATATTGTTAGGACAAGATAATACGAATTTGGACATGGAATAGATGATTCAAGGAATGTATGACTCTGCAGAGTTTGTACAAAAATTTTCCCACAGCCAACGGATTTCCGTAGTCACGAAGGACTAGTTCCGTTTACGGTTTTTCGGAAGAAAACACAGCTATCCAGTACACACCCATCCTACCTCTCGATGCCAGGACTCACCCTAGACATCGTCCAAGAAAAACTTTTGAGACGGGGAGATCACAATCTTGAATAGCATGGGATCAAATTTATATACGCGCGCTCTAAGGGGTGCCCCCCCTCTCGGTCCCAACCGGAAACACCCATGCCCCCTGACTGGATGACTGGCTTTAATCCAGGGCCATGGAACCATCATCCCGGCCTCTCCTTTTGGTGTGTACCAGGAAAGCGGTTTGCAACTTACTAAACCATATTCCTTGCGGAAAACATGTGGTAGTACAGGGAAGGAAATGAGAGGAACTGGACCGATACGGTTTGACACTGAAGTCATATAGTCTGGCATAAGACTGGCATGCTACGACACTGCCATCTTACCCATCCTCATGCCAACACATGGCCATTCATACTCACATCCATCCACTTATGGATCATCGAACTCACTTACCTCAACATTGCATAAAATAACGTACATCGATATGCTCATCAACATGCCATGAAACTAACTAAATGCAAAACATGCCAAGACACTCATCATATCAAAAGTTCAAACATGCTTGCCTGGTTCAGAGTAGTCGGAGCCTAGCTCGGTGAAGTTCGCGGCTCCGTCACCTCCTTCGGTATCTACGGTATAAAGAAAATATATGCGCTATCGTAAATACCAAGGGGTGCACAAAAAGTATTCCAAATATTTTTCAAATAAATCTGATAAAAAACTAGACAAAATTATAAAGAGAACAGAAAAAGAATCGATCAAAAATACCTTTCTGTTTAAAAGTTATAAGGGTTTTAATCCAGGGACTCATTTGTAATGAAACAGAAAGTTTCCAGGGGCTAGTTTATAAAAACAGAAAATGCTTCGGCAGAAACTACGCCAGCCCAAAGGGAAAGCGCATTTGGCAGAAGGCATTTTCAGAAAACGCTTTGTTTAGAAAGGACAGAGAGGCTGACAGCGGGTCCCACTTGTCATGTTTAAACTTTCAAATGGGAGGGACGAGGCTCGTCGGCGCCCGAGGGCTGCGGTGGTCGCCGGCGGCGATCCACGGCGAGGTAAGGGGATCGGAGGTTACCAACGTGCTCACCGTGTCCTTCCGCAACGGTGGGTGGTGGTGTTGGTCGCCGGGGAGCACCACGTCGACGGCGGTCTCAACTCCGGCGGACGGTGGTTCGGGCGTGGATGGAGCTCGTCGGAGAGGACTGCAAAGGCCAAATTGATGAGGGGGTTAGAGTACTGGGTGTGAGAGAGGGCTACGGACGAGGTTTGGGCGTCGGAGATGGCCTCACCAGAGTGAATCAAGCTGGAGGCCGAGGCAGAGCAAGGCGGCCGGAGTTGGGGAAGGAGACCTCCTCGAGGTCCTCCTGGTGGCTTGGCAGGGTCCTGGGGAGGTGCAGTGAAGGTGCGTGCTCGAGGGCGAGCTCGAGTTCCTTTTTATAGGCGATTCGAGGCGGTGGCCGAGAACGGGGTTCTCCGGCGAAGCTTACGGCGGCGCAGGGCATTGGTCGGGGAGGATTAGGGGTCGAGCGCCGTCGTGGGGGTTCAATGGGTCCGTTTAGGTGCTAAACTAGCCGGGGTTTGGGTGTTTGGGTCGAGCTCGACGGAACGGGGGTGGCGCGGCCCGTCGGCGGCAGGGAGCACGTTCCGTGCTTGCCGGGCCACGGTGATGGTGCCACGGGCGTGCGCTGGCATGCATGAGGCCACGCGGAGAGCCAGGGGGCTTTGGGCGGCGCTGAACGGCGTTCTGCCGTGGTGTGCCTTCTGTCGGCCGCCACGGGAGGTCCCGACGCCGCAGAAGACGCCGGCGAGGGCGGGCCAGCGCGCCACCGACGCCAGGAAGGCTCCACGCACGCGTGTGAAGCTCCGGACAAGAGGGAGGGGCTGCGAGCATCGAGCCAAGCGCACTGTGAGCTTGTGACTGAACTCTGAAGAAAACGACACTGTAAAACTGAATTTTACTGAACTTTACTGAAAATGCAAAGAACAGTGCAGCTCAGGTGTTCGACAGAATGTTTTTGGCATCTAGGGATTTTTCCTTGAGCTGAAATTTGGTGGAGTGGCTTCTCATTGCTCTAGTAGGCTGCATGATTTTTGGTGGAATTTTTGGAGGAGTGTAGATATGAATTTTATCAAATTTGTCAAATCTGGTCCAAACTTGCAGTGAGTGAAATTTGAAATATTTGAAAAGAAGAAGAGTGGATCAAGATGGTTCTAGGTTGTGGGTACTAAAGACAATCCAGGGAAGTTGGTTTGGGATAAAAACTCAAAGGCAAAGTGGTACTTGCTTTGAAAATCACTTAGGCTCAAAATAATTGGAAGAAATGTTTTGGGAGATAAAATAATTGAAATAAAATCCAAAACTTGTTTGGACTTGTTGAGACAGAGGATTTAAATTGCTCAAAGGTAGAGGGAGGGGTTTTGAGAAGATTTACTATAGGAGACATGGTAAAACCATGGGTGGTTTCAAAAAGAAAGAAGTCCCAAAACTCCTAGGGTTTCTTTTTTTAATGAAAATAAATAAGTTTGAGAGGGTAACAACCAGAAGGAAAAGCTTCCAAAAAAATCAACACCAAATTTGAAAGGGAAAAGAAAATCCCTGCCAAAGGAAAGGAAGTTTTTAAGAGGAAGGATTTCTGGAAAAGAAATTTTAAATGCCCTCTTTTAAAATCCAACAAAGTTTTTGATGAAAACCAAATTAAAATTTTGGAGTGTCACAACACCTACCCCCTTAGGAAAAATCTCGTCCCCGAGATTTTAGCTGATCCTTAAATAAGTGTGGATGCTCTGTCCGAAGAAAATCCTCTCTTTCCCAAGTTGCTTCACTGTCGGTGTGATTGCTCCACTGGACTTTGAAAAACTTGATGGTCTTCTGTCGGGTCCTCCTTTCAGACTCCTCTAATATTCTTACGAGACGTTCCCGATAAGTGAGGTCTGGCTGCACGTCAATGTTTTCATGGGATACTTGTTTCTCTGGGTTGCTTACGCACTTCCTCAATTGCGAGACATCTAACACGTCGTGGACATCGGATAATTCCTCGGGTAAGTCTAGCTGGTAGGTTACCGTGCCTCTTCGTGCCCTTATACAGAAAGGTACGATGAATCTTGGTGCTAGCTTCCCTTTAATCTTGAATCGTTGCAATCCTCTCATAGGGGATACTCTCAGGTATACGAACTCACCGGGTTCGAAGCTGACCCTACGATGTTTCTGATCATAATAACTCTTCTGTCGACTTTGAGCGGTCTTAAGTCGGTCTTTGATTAGCTTGACCTTTTCCTCAGCTTCTCTGAGCATGTCTGGTCCGAAGATGCGGCTGTCTCCGGTGTCTGACCAATTTAACGGGGTACGACATCTTCGTCCGTATAAAGCCTCAAATGGTGCCATTTGTAGGCTGGCCTGGTAGCTATTGTTGTACGCGAACTCGGCATATGGCAGGCTTCCTTCCCAACTGGTTCCATATGTGAGGACACATGCTCTCAGCATGTCTTCTAAAACCTGGTTTACGCGTTCTGTTTGTCCATCAGTCTGTGGGTGGTATGCGGTACTGAAGGCTAGTTGGGTTCCCAGAGCCTGTTGTAAATGCTCCCAAAATCTTGAGACGAACTGAGTGCCTCTGTCGGATATTATAGTCTTCGGGACACCGTGCAGACAAACTATGCGAGAAAGATAAATCCTGGCAAGCCTCTGAGTGGTGTGGGTCATCTTTATTGGAATAAAGTGTGCCACTTTGGTTAACCTGTCAGTGATGACCCATATGGCATCATTCCCGTGTCGTGACCGAGGTAGTCCGACAATGAAATTCATCCCTATTTCATCCCATTTCCACTCAGGTATTTTGTTCGGTTGCAGTAGTCCGGCTGGTCTCTGATGCTCAGCTTTTATGCGTTGACATGAGTCGCAACATGCAATGAAGGTGGCTATGTCCCTCTTCATACCGTGCCACCAAAATCTTTCCTGAATATCTTTATACATTTTGGTTCCTCCAGGGTGGATCGAGTACGGGGCGGTGTGGGCTTCAGCTAAAATTTGCTGTTTAAGGTCTTCTATGTTTGGCACGCAGAGCCTTTCTCCGTACCATAATATTCCTTCATTGTCTATGACGAATTCCGAGGCCTTCCCATACTCAACTTTCTTTTGATGCCTTCGATGCTGGTGTGACCGGGCTGAGCTACTTTAATTTTCCCCACAAGGTCGGGTTGTATTTCCAAGTTTGATATGGTGCCTTCTGCTACCATTATCAAGTTGAGCTTGGCAAATTCTTGTTGGAATTCGGGCCTCAAGCTGTGCAGATTGTTTTCGTCGGAGCTGGGGTTCCGACTAAGGGCATCGGCCACTACATTTGCTTTCCCTGGATGGTAATGGATACCAACATCATAATCCTTTACCAACTCCAACCAACGTCGTTGCCGTAAGTTTAGTTCTGGCTGTGTGAAAATATATTTGAGACTTTTGTGATCCGTATATATTTCACATCGATTCCCAAGTAAGAAATGCCTCCATTCCTTGAGTGCATGAATAACTGCTGCCATTTCTAAGTCATGAGTGGGATAATTTTCCTCATGCTTGCTAAGTTGCCTTGAAGCGTAGGCGACAACCTTGCCTTCCTGCATCAACATGCATCCGAGACCCTTTCTGGACGCGTCACAATATACTTCAAAATTCTTGTGTATGTCGGGTACAATTAATACCGGTGCTGTCGTTAACTTCCGCTTTAGCTCTTGGAAATTTTCTCGCAGGCTTCTGTCCATTCAAACTTCTTATCTTTCTTGAGCAACTGTGTCATAGGCTTGGCTATGGTGGAGAATCCTTCAATAAATCTGCGGTAATATCCTGCCATTCCCAAGAAACTCCGTATGTCTGTTACGCTGGCTGGTGACTTCCAGCCAAGTATGGCCTTGACTTTCTCTGGGTCCACTGCGATACCGTCTTGGGTCAGTACGTGGCCTAGAAAGCCTACTTGTCTTAGCCCAAATTCGCACTTGCTGAACTTGGCATACAATTGGTGTTCTCTGAGCTCTCCTAGCACAATCCTGAGATGTTCTGCGTGCTCTTCTGGTGTCTTGGAGTATACCAGAATATCGTCGATGAATACCACGACAAACTTGTCCATAAAATTCATAAATACTTTGTTCATGAGGTGAACAAAATATGCTGGGGCGTTAGTTAATCCAAATGGCATCACTGTGAACTCGTACAGTCCATATCTGGAGGTGAAGGCTGTTTTGGGGATATCTTCCGTTCGTACCTTCAATTGATGGTATCCTGACCTTAAGTCAATTTTTGAGAATACCTTGTCCTGAGCGAGTTGATCAAACAAATCGTTTATCCTTGGCATAGGGTATTTGTTTTTGACTGTGACCATGTTAAGTGCTCGATAGTCAATACACAATCTCAGCGTTCCATCCTTCTTTTTGGCAAATAAAATTGGTGATCCCCAAGGTGAGGAGCTGGCTCGAATGTATCCTTTGTCTAGCAATTCCTTTATTTGTTTCTTCAACTCAACTAATTCGGATGGTGCCATTCGGTACGGTTTCTTGTATATGGGGGTGGTTCCTGGTGCGAGCTCAATGCTGAATTCTATCTCTCGGTCTGGTGGCATGCCTGGTAGCTCTTCAGGGAATACATCTGGAAATTCACACACTACTGGAACCTTGTTTAGCTCAGAAACGTCCACCTTATTTAATCTCGGTTGCCGGGGTATTTTTCCTTCCTTGGCTGACACTCTTATTGTCTTCCCTTGGTGGTGTGTGAGAATTACGGTCTTGTTGAAACAGTCGATAAACCCCTTGTTGGTGGTTAGCCAATCCATCCCTAGGATGACATCCAGTCCTTTATTTTCCAATACAATAAGATTTGCGTGAAACTCCAAACTTTCGAACTCAATGACCACATTCTGACAGTAATTCTGAGTAACTTGCTGAATCCCAGGGGACTTGATGATCATGGATTTCTCCAAAGGAAGCATCGAAAAATTATTTTGCAAAGCAAAACTTTTCAAAATGAAAGAGTGAGAAGCTCCAGAATCAAACAAAACCATCGCAGGTATTGTGTTGACAGGAACGTACCGAGTACGATATCCGGAGCATTTTGTGCCTCCTCTTTGGTTACGTGGTTCAGATGACCCTTCCTGTGGTTATTGTTGGGATTAAAATTGTTTTGCTTGGGCGCTGAATTATTGCCGCCGTTGTTCGGCTTTGGGGTTGAGTTCCTTGGCTTGGGGCACTGTTTGGCATAGTGCCCTTCTTCTCCACAAGCGTAACAAGTAACGCCGGGGCGATAGGTGAATTCCTTGTCCCTTGCATGAAAATTCTTGATTGGGCGTGAGACATTGGATGAGGATTTGTGTGTCCCACCCTTTTGAAAATCTGTCCCGCTTCGGTGATTGCGAGCATGGTTAGTCTGGTCCCTTTTTCGCTTGCAGATATCTTCCAGACTGCGTCTCTCATTTTCCAGAGTAATGGCTTTGTCCACCAGTGTTTTAAAATCAGGAAAAGTGTGCACGACCAGTTGGCATTTAAGCGCGGGCGCCAGACCGTCAAGGAATTTCTCCATCTTCTTGATTTCAGTCATACGCTCTTCATTGGCGTAGCGGGACAATAGAGTAAATTGACTGTTGTAATCTGACACTGTCATGTTCCTTTGTTTGAGGTCATCGAACTCTCTCTTCTTGATTTTCATAATACTCTTAGGAATGTGTGCACCACGGAAACCTTCCTTGAAATCATCCCAGGTTATGTCATTTTCGTTGGGATGCATGTGTAGAAAATTCTCCCACCACGATGCGGCTGCTCCTGTGAGATAGTGCGGAGCATACAATACCTTTTCGGGGTCTGAACATTTTGCAATAATTAATTTCCTCTCCATATCTCGAAGCCAGTCCTCGGCTTCAAGAGGTTTGTCGGTGTGAGAAAATGTTTGGGGACGTGTCTTCTGAAGCTCAGATAACTTGGATTGCTGCTGATACTGTCCATGGTGATTCCCCATGTTGATGACTTGGTTCATCATTTCACGATGTTGTTGCTGACTCTGTTCATAAAGGCGGCACATTTGGGAAAGTGCCGTTTCACTGTTCTGTTGACTCGACTGCCCTTGTGTGAAATTGTTGCCTGGTTGAGTGTCATAATCTTCCTTTGGCGGAGTAGGCATGGAGCGAGTCCAAGGACGAGACATTTTTCACTCTGGGGATATATTTTGTAAAACTCATAAGAAAAGCGAAGATGATTGCAAAAACAAATCCAAAATTGCACAAGGATGGCAAATAATTTAAATGACCAAGATCACTTAAGAAAACAAATCGAATTGCGCACGGAGAAGGACTGCTCATTACATATCTTACACGCGGGCGATAATTATACAATACATCACTCAGGATATGCGTACATAATCCTGACATGTTATTTAGGCTAGTGCACTTCTCCAGTTCCTACATGATGCGCAAACAGGCTACTCCTCACAACCTATGTACATATCTTACAAAGCGGTACATCGCATGACGGGCAAGCGCACTCAGCCGAAAATGTTGACGATCTCCTTGGCCCTGCCAAGGGTGAGGCGCAGTGAGGCTGGGGACTCGACCTCCTCCTCACTAATAGGCTCCAGACGTGAAGGGCTGCATCGGGTAGATGGAGCGAGTGCCAGGGGCGGAGCAACACGAATAGGAGTAGGCACAACGGGTGGTGCAGTGCGCGCTGGAGTGGGCGCAATGGCCTGGTTGAACTCTTCGGTGGTAGGCAAGCGACGAGTAGGTGCATAAGATGCTGATGACGAGACAAAAGTCAGTGGCGGTGCGGCGGGCAGGAGCTCCCTCCTGTTGGCGGTACAGCCATGGACTGAGTCCATGCGGGCAGCTACGAAGTCGTCCACCAGGTTGTCGAAGGCTGCCTCCAGAGCCCGGAGATACTCAATAAGCATCTCAAAAGCCTCATCTCGTTCTCCTCTGGGGCAGGAGAATGCATAGTGACAGGTGTAAGGCACATGGCATGGAAGATAGCGGTAGCGACGAGTCTTCATCGCGGGAAGGACATCCCTGAGGCGAGCTATCGCCTCACGGGCTGCCATCTGCATAGCATGCCTCTCCGTAGGCATGGCTCTTCCCACGAACCGGAAGCGGCGTAACTCACCACGCCCTCCCCTGAACTGCACCGTGGCCTGGTGCATGGTCAGACTGTCGTTGACCTTGTGCTGGTAGAGTGTGAAGACTGGGCGCACAGACGGCCCCATCGCGACCTGAACGATGAAGGAGAGAAGCTTGACGAACCCATCGGGCACGTTGGCAAAGGTCTAAGACTCGCAGCTGTTGTCGGCCATCTACAAAGGTAAGCAAAAATTCTGAATGGTCAGATCATAAATTTATGCTGACAGTCAGAAAATGACTACAATTGCAAAAATATAAATTAGCTCTATCATGCTAATAACCAATTAGCGATCGCACCTAGTGGCTTCCTACAGTCAGCCTGGCTCTGGTACCAAGCTTGTCCCGACCGGTTTTCCAATAAAAATATTTATTGAGAAACCAATCTTTTGAGTCCAGTATGAGAGAAATCCTCCTCACTGGTTGACAAATTATTGATACAACAAGCCAGTAGCATAGGATATATTACAGGGTTGAGCTAGGGCTGCTCAACAAATTATTACAAGCGCGCCAATAATTATACATAATGGCGGATATAACACAATGGTGTGGTGGCATACTACTGACTCGAGGATAAAGTGATGGTGGAATAACACAGTGGGGAGTGTGATAACACGACTCTCAAACTGGCATCTCATCGAGCGTCGAGGTGAGGCTCGATAAATTTATTCGGGTTGCGGAAGCGGATATAATACAGTGACCAAATCCAGGGTCGCACGAGACTGACTGGGATTCCTCTAGGCATCGGACTCGCTATCGAACTCTTCATCCATGAGATCGCCTTCGTCAGCATCTAGCCAAATCAACAAGCCAGTGAGTACTTTGAAAGTACTCGCAAGACAGTTCGGACGTAAGATATAACAAATGCATGCATGAATGCGTCATGATTAATTCACCAATGTACATTTAAAGTATTAGCAGGCAAGGTAAGCAAAGAGGGAATTGGCGGTAGTCCACCTGAAATCCCGACAGAAATATAAATGGGAACCGATCGGGTGTCTGAAGCGACGCCTCGAAAGGTGAACAAATAAATAAAGGATAAAATCATGCCACAGTCGGGCGTCTTGGCGACACCACATAAAGGGCTTTAAAAGAAATGCCACAGTCGGAC
The DNA here is from genome assembly GCF_002162155.2 of Triticum dicoccoides. Lineage (NCBI taxonomy): Eukaryota > Viridiplantae > Streptophyta > Magnoliopsida > Poales > Poaceae > Triticum > Triticum dicoccoides. The sequence continues at coordinate 448,194,834 of NC_041392.1, read as the reverse complement.
GTCGGGGCGACATCACAGAAAGGGCTTTAAAAGAAATGCCACAGTCGGACATCGGGGCGACATCACAGAGAGGGCTTTAATAGAAATGCCACAGTCAGACGTCGGGGCGACATCATAGAAAGGGCTTTAAAAGAAATGCCACAGTCGGACGTCGGGGCGACATCACAGAAAGGGCTTTAAAAGAAATGCCACAGTCGGACGTCGGGGCGACATCACAGAAAGGGCTTTATTCACAAGTAAATAATACTCATAATAAATATTTAATTCATGATAATAAACAAGTTAGTCCACCCACAGGAATAACATTTAACCGGACTTAGCACTCATGGGATTCACCGGAGTCTCTGTCATCAAACTGATACTGTTAGGACAAGATAATACGAATTTGGACATGGAATAGATGATTCAAGGAATGTATGACTCTGCAGAGTTTGTACAAAAATTTTCCCACAGCCAACGGATTTTTGTAGTCACGAAGGACTAGTTCCGTTTACGGTTTTTCGGAAGAAAACACAGCTATCCAGTACACACCCATCCTACCTCTCGATGCCAGGACTCACCCTAGACATCGTCCAAGAAAAACTTTTGAGACGGGGAGATCACAATCTCGAATAGCATGGGATCAAATTTATATATGCGCGCTCTAAGGGGTGCCCCCCTCTCGGTCCCAACCGGAAACACCCATGCCCCCTGACCGGATGACTGGCTTTAATCCAGGGCCATGGAACCATCATCCCGGCCTCTCCTTTTGGTGTGTACCAGGAAAGCGGTTTGCAACTTACTAAACCATATTCCTTGCGGAAAACATGTGGTAGTACAGGGAAGGAAATGAGAGGAACTGGACCGATACGGTTTGACACTGAAGTCATATAGTCTGGCATAAGACTGGCATGCTACGACACTGCCATCTTACCCATCCTTATGCCAACACATGGCCATTCATACTCACATCCATCCACTTATGGATCATCGAACTCACTTACCTCAACATTGCATAAAATAACGTTCATCGATATGCTCATCAACATGCCATGAAACTAACTAAATGCAAAACATGCCAAGACACTCATCATATCAAAAGTTCAAACATGCTTGCCTGGTTCAGAGTAGTCGGAGCCTAGCTCGGTGAACTTCGCGGCTCTGTCACCTCCTTCGGTATCTACGGTATAAAGAAAATATATGCGCTATCGTAAATACCAAGGGGTGCACAAAAAGTATTCCAAATATTTTTCAAATAAATCTTATAAAAAACTAGACAAAATTTTAAAGAGAACAGAAAAAGAATCAATCAAAAATACCTTTCTGTTAAAAAGTTATAAGGGTTTTAATCCAGGGACTCATCTGTAATGAAACAGAAAGTTTCCAGGGGCTAGTTTATAAAAACAGAAAACGCTTCGGCAGAAACTACGCCAGCCCAAAGGGAAAGCGCATTTGGCAGAAGGCGTTTTCAGAAAATGCTTCGTTTAGAAAGGACAAAGAGGCTGACAGCGGGTCCCACTTGTCATGTTTAAACTTTCAAATGGGAGGGACGAGGCTCGTCGGCGCCCGAGGGCTGCGGTGGTCGCCGGCGGCGATCCACGGTGAGGTAAGGGGATCGGAGGTTACCAACATGCTCACCGTGTCCTTCCGCAACGGTGGGTGGTGGTGTTGGTCGCCGGGGACCACCACGTCGACGGCGGTCTCAACTCCGGCGGATGGTGGTTCGGGCGTGGATGGAGCTCGTCGGAGAGGACTGCAAAGGCCAAATTGATGAGGGGGTTAGAGTACTGGGTGTGAGAGAGGGCTACGGACGAGGTTTGGGCGTTGGAGATGGCCTCACCGGAGTGAATCAAGCTGGAGGCCGAGGCGGAGCAAGGCGGCCGGAGTTGGGGAAGGAGACCTCCTCGAGGTCCTCCTGGTGGCTTGGCAGGGTCCTGGGGAGGTGCAGTGAAGGTGCGTGCTCGAGGGCGAGCTCGGGTTCCTTTTGATAGGCGATTCGAGGCGGTGGCCGAGAACGGGGTTCTCCGGCGAAGCTTACGGCGGCGCAGGGCATTGGTCGGGGAGGATTAGGGGTCGAGCGCCGTCATGGGGGTTCAATGGGTCCGTTTAGGTGCTAAACTAGCCGGGGTTTGGGTGTTTGGGTCGAGCTCGACGGAACGGGGGTGGCGCGGCCCGTCGGCGGCAGGGAGCACGTTCCGTGCTTGCCGGGCCACGGTGATGGTGCCACGGGCGTGCGCTGGCATGCATGAGGCCACGCGGAGAGCCAGGGGGCTTTGGGCGGCGCTGAACGGCGTTCTGCCGTGGTGTGCCTTCTGTCGGCCGCCACGGGAGGTCCCGATGCCGCAGAAGACGCCGGCGAGGGCGGGCCAGCACGCCACCGACGCCAGGAAGGCTCCACGCACGCGTGTGAAGCTCCGGACAAGAGGGAGGGGCTGCGAGCATCGAGCCAAGCGCACTGTGAGCTTGTGACTGAACTCTGAAGAAAACGACACTATAAAACTGAATTTTACTGAACTTTACTGAAAATGCAAAGAACAGTGCAGCTCAGGTGTTCGACAGAATGCTTTTGGCATCTAGGGATTTTTCCTTGAGCTGAAATTTGGTGGAGTGGCTTCTCATTGCTCTAGTAGGCTGCATGATTTTTGGTGGAATTTTTGGAGGAGTGTAGATATGAATTTCATCAAATTTGTCAAATCTGGTCCAAACTTGCAGTGAGTGAAATTTGAAATATTTGAAAAGAAGAAGAGTGGATCAAGATGGTTCTAGGTTGTGGGTACTAAAGACAATCCAGGGAAGTTGGTTTGGGATAAAAACTCAAAGGCAAAGTGGTACTTGCTTTGAAAATCACTTAGGCTCAAAATAATTGGCAGAAATGTTTTGGGAGATAAAATAATTGAAATAAAATCAAAAACTTGTTTGGACTTGTTGAGACAGAGGATTTAAATTGCTCAAAGGTGGAGGGAGGGGTTTTGAGAAGATTTACTATAGGAGACATGGTAAAACCATGGGTGGTTTCAAAAAGAAAGAAGTCCCAAAACTCCTAGGGTTTCTTTTTTTTAAAATGAAAATAAATAAGTTTGAGAGGGTAACAACCAGAAGGAAAAGCTTCCAAAAAAAATCAACACCAAATTTGAAAGGGAAAAGAAAATCCCTGCCAAAGGAAAGGAAGTTTTTAAGAGGAAGGATTTCTGGAAAAGAAATTTTAAATGCCCTCTTTTAAAATCCAACAAAGTTTTTGATGAAAACCAAATTAAAATTTTGGAGTGTCACAGTGTTGCTTGGTTCTCCTACTGGTTCGATAATCTTGGTTTCATAACTAAGGGAAATATCTACCGCCGCTGTGCTGCATCATCCCTCCCTCTCCAGGGAAATACCGACGTAGTTCGAGCTACCATTAGCACTGCATCGGTGTAACTCTCCATTGATAATGGTCATCGACTTAGACCGCCGGGTTATTTGCCTGGCCAAAGTTTCATCTTCAGTTAACTCACCCGAGTCATATAAGACATATATGGATCTGTCCAATCAGGAATAGCATGAAGAGCCGCTACCAACCGTGCCTCCGGGTCAGGGATAGCAAGATCCTCGTTCATAGGCAATTTAATTGAAGGGTTATTCAAAATATTAAGTGAAACATTAGGTGGTACCGGCTTATGCTGGGATGCTAGCCGGCTTAAAGCATCAGCCGCCACATTTTTCCTGCGATCAACATGTCCCACTTGATAACCTTTGAAATGACCAGCAATAGCATCAACCGCCCGACGTTAAGCCGCCATGAGCGGGTCCTTGGAATCCCAAGTTCCTGAGACTTATTGAGCCACCAAATCTGAATTGCCAAAACACCTGACACGACTCAGGTTCATCTCTTTGGCCATCCGAAGACCATTGATTAATGCCTCATATTCAGCTGCATTGTTAGTACAAGGAAACATCAACCTTAAGACATAACAAAACTTATCACCTTGTGGGGAATTTAAAATAACTCCAGCCCCCAAGCCTTCCAATTGCCTGGATCCATCAAAATGAATGTCTGATATGTGTTATCAGGATTTTCCTCAGGCATCTGCAGCTCTGTCCAATCATTGATAAAATCCACAAGTGCTTGAGACTTAATGGTTGTCCAAGGCATATACTTCAAACCATGGGGTCCAAGTTCAATGGCCCACAAGGCCACCCGACCTGTAGCTTCTCTGTTTTGGATAATATCCCCTAAAGGAGCAGAACTGACCACAATGATGGGATGACCAAGAAAATACAGCTTCAATTTTCGGCTAGTCATGAATACTCCATAGACCAGCTTCTTCCAATGTGGGTATCTTTGCTTAGATTCAATTAATACCTCACTGAAATAGTAAACCAGCCTTTGAACTAGAAGTTCCCTGACTGACTCTTTCCTTTCCACAACAACTACTACACTGACGGCTCTGCTGTTAGCAGCCATGTATAAAACAAAGGGCTCCTTATCAATGGGAGCTGCAAGAACCGGCGGCTCAGCCAACTACTTTTTAAGCGCCTCGAATGCATGATTTGCAGCATCACTCCACACAAAATGATTTGTTTTCTTCATCATCTGGTATAAAGGGATAGCCTTTTCTCCCAGACGGCTTATAAACCGGCTCAAAGCCGCAATACGACCCGCCAAATGCTGGACGTCATTGATACATGCCGGTTTAACCAAAGAAGTAATAGCCTTGATTTTCTCCGGGTTAGCTTTAATGCCTCTCTTAGAAACCAAAAAACCCAACACCTTGCCGGCTGGCACACCAAAGACACACTTGGCCTGGTTAAGCATCATTTTGTAGACCCGGAGGTTGTCAAATGTCTCCTTCAAATCCTCTAACAAAGTCTCCTTCTTCCTGGATTTCACAGCGATATCATCCACATAAGCATGAACATTGCGTCCGATCTGGTTGTGGAGGCAATTCTAAACACAACGCTGATAAGTTGTCTGGGCACTCTTGAGCCCAAAAGGCATATACACGTAGCAGAAGGTTTCAAAAGGAGTGATAAAAGTTGTCTTCTCCTGGTCCTTAACTGCCATCTTAATATGATGATAACCAGAATAAGCATCTAAAAAGTCAAACGCCCACAACCCGATGTAGCATTAATGATCTGATCAATACGAGGGAGAGCAAAAGGGTGAGTCGAGCAGGCCTTATTAAGGTCTGTGTAATCCACACACATGCGCTAGGTGCCGTTCTTATTAAGTACCAGCACTGGGTTAGCTAACCACTCAGGATGAAAAACTTCAATAATAAACCCAGCCGCTAAGAGCTGGGCCATCTCTTCACCAATGGCCTTGCACCTCTCTTCACTAAAACGACGAAGGAATTGCTTGACCGACTTAAACTTTGGATCAACATTGAGAGTGTGCTCAGCGAGTTCCCTTGGTACACCTGGCATGTCTGATGGCTTCCTGATATGTCCATTTTGCATCATGCTTTTATATCAAATTTATTGCATTATGGGCTATTATTACACATTATGTCACAATACTTATGCCCATTCTCTCTTATTTTACAAGGTTTAATGAAGAGGGAGAATGCCGGCAGCTGAGATTCTGGGCTGGAAAAGGAGCAAATATTAGAGACCTATTCTGCACAGCTCCAAAAGTCCTGAAACTTCATGAAAGTTATTTCCAGAATATATAAAAAATACTGAGCGCAAGAAGTACCAGAGGGGGGCCCCACCAGCCACGAGGGTGGGGGCGCGCCCCCCTACCTCGTGGGCCCCCTGGTGGCCCTCCGGTGCCCATCTTCTGCTATATGATGTCTTTCGTCCGAGAAAAAATCATAAGCAAGCTTTCAGGACGAGACTCCGCCGCCACGAGGCGGAACCTTGGCGGAACCAATCTAGGGCTCTGGCGGAGCTGTTCTGCCGGGGAAACTTCCCTCTGGGAGGGGGAAATCATCACCATCGTCATGACCAACGATCCTCTCATTGGGAAGGGGTCAATCTCCATCTCTGTCAACATCTTCACCAACACCATCCCATCTCAAACCCTAGTTCATCTCTTCTATCCAATCTTTGTATCCAAACCTCAGATTGGTACATGTGGGTTGCTAGTAGTGTTGATTACTCCTTGTAGTTGATGCTAGTTGGTTTACTTGGTGGAAGATTATATGTTCAAATCCATTAGGCATATTAATACCCCTCTGATTATGAACATGAATATGCTTTGTGAGTAGTTACGTTTGTTCCTGAGGACATGGGAGAAGTCTTGCTATTAGTAGTCATGTGAATTTGGTATTCGTTCGATATTTTGATCAGATGTATGTTGTTATCCCTCTAGTGGTGTCATGTGAACGTCAACTACATGACACTTCACCATTGTTTGGGCCTAGAGGGAGGCATTGGGAAGTAATAAGTAGATGATGGGTTGCTAGAGTGACAGAAGCTTAAACCCTAGTTTATGCATTACTTCGTAAGGGGCTGATTTGGATCCATATGTTTCATGCTATGGTTAGGTTTACCTTAATACTTTCATTGTAGTTGCGGATGCTTGCAATGGGGGTTAATCATAAGTGGGATGCTTGTCCAACTAAGGATAGTACCCAAGCACCGGTGCACCCACATATCAAATTATCAAAGTACCGAACGTGAATCATATGAACGTGATGAAAACTAGCTTGACGATAACTCCCATGTGTCCTCGGGAGCGCTTTCCTTCATATAAGAGTTTGTCCAGGCTTGTCCTTTGCTACAAAAAGGATTGAGCCATCTTGCTGCACCTTATTTACTTTTAGTACTTGCTACTCGTTATACCTTATCACAAAACTATCTGTTACCGATAATTTCAGTGCTTGCAGAGAATACCTTGCTGAAAACTGCTTATCATTTCCTTCTGCTCCTCGTTGGGTTCGACAGTTTTACTTATCGAAAAGGCTACAATAGATCCCCTACACTTGTGGGTCATCAAGACTCTTTTCTGGCGCTGTTGCCGGGGAGTGGAGCGCCTTTGGTAGGTGGAATTTGGTAAGGAAAAATTTATATAGTGTGCTGAAATTTACTGTCACTTGTTACTATGGAAAGTAATCCTTTGAGGGGCTTGTTCGGGGTATCTTCACCCCGACCGGTAGAGCAAATAGCTGTTCCTCAACCTACTGAAAATGTTTACATTGAAATTCCTTCGAGTATGATAGAGAAACTGCTAGCTAATCCTTTTGCAGGAGATGGAACATTACATCCTGACTTACACTTAATCTATGTGGATGAAGTTTGTGGATTATTTAAGCTTGCAGGTATGCCCGATGATGTTATCAAGAAGAAGGTCTTCCCTTTATCTTTGAAGGGAGATGCATTGACATGGTATAGGCTATGTGATGATATGGGATCATGGGACTACAAACGGTTGAAACTAGAATTCCATCAGATGTTTTACCCTATGCATCTTGTTCATCGTGATCGTAATTATATATATAATTTTTGGCCTCGCGAAGGAGAAAGCATCGCTCAAGCTTGGGGGAGGCTTAAGTCAATGTTATATTCATGCCCCAATCATGAGCTCTCAAGAGAAATGATTATTCAAAACTTTTATGCTCGACTTTCTGACAACAATCGCTCCATGCTTGATACTTCTTGTACTGGTTCCTTTATGATGAAGACTATTGAATTCAAATGGAATTTATTGGAGAGAATTAAACGCAACTATGAAGATTGGGATCTCGAAAAAGGTAAGGAGTCAGGTATACCACCTAAGTTTGATTGTGTTAAATCTTTTATGGATACCGATGTTTTCCGTAAATTTAGCGCTAAATATGGACTTGACTCTAAGATAGTAGCTTATTTCTGTGAATCCTTTGCTACTCATGTTGATCTCCCTAAGGAGAAGTGGTTTAAATATCATCCTCCCATAGAAGTAAAAGTAGTTGAACCTATTAAAGTTGAAGAAAAGACTATCACTTATAATGATCCTATTGTTCCTACTGCTTATGTTGAGAAACCGCCTTTCCCTGTTAGAATAAAGGATCATGCTAAAACTTCAACTGTGGTTCGTAAAAATAATATTAGAACTTATGCACCCCCTGAGAAAGTTAAAGTTGAACCTAATATTGCTATTGTTAAAGATCTCTTGGCTGATAATACTGATGGGCATGTTATTTACTTTTGTGATGAGACGGCTAGAATTGCTAAACCTGGTGCTAAAGATAAACATAGACCTGTGGTAGGCATGCCTGTTATTTCTGTTAAAATAGGAGATCATTGTTATCATGGCTTGTGTGATATGGTGCTAGTGCTAGTGCAATACCTATTTCCTTATACAAAGAAATTGTGCATGATATTGCACCAGCTGAGATAGAAGATATCAATGTTACCATTAAGCTTGCTAATAGAGATACTATTTCACCAATTGGGATTGTTAGAGACGTTGAAGTCTTGTGTGGGAAGGCTAAATATCCTGCTAATTTCCTTGTTCTTGGTTCCCCTCAAGATAGCTTTTGTCCCATTATATTTGTTAGACCCTTCTTGAATACTATTAATATTAAGATAGATTGCAAGAAGGATGTTGTTACTATTGGGTTGGATGATATGTATCATGAGTTTAATTTTTCTAAATTTCATAGACAACCCCGTGATGAAGAATTGCCTAGTAAAGATGAAATTATTGGTCTTGCTTCTATTGTTGTGCCTCCTAATGATCCTTTAGAACAATATTTGCTAGACCATGAGAATGATATGTTTATGAATGAAAGAAGGGAAATAGATGAAGTATTCTTTAAACAAGGACCCATTCTGAAACACAATTTTCCTGTTGAAATCCTAGGGGATCCTCCTCCACCCAAGGGTGATCCCGTGTTTGAGCTTAAACCGTTACCTGATACTCTTAAATATGCTTATCTTGATGAAAATAAGATATATCCTGTTATTATTAGTGCTAACCTTTCAGAGCATGAAGAAAAGAAATTATTGAAAACTCTGAAGAAGCACCATGCTGCTATTGGATATACTCTTGATGATCTTAAGGGCATTAGTCCCACTCTATGTCAACACAAAATAAACTTAGAGAAAGATGCCAAACCAGTTATTGATCACCAACGACAGCTGAATCCTCAGATGAAAGAAGTGGTAAGAAAAGAAATACTAAAGCTCCTTGAGGCAGGTATAATTTATCACGTTGCTGATAGTCAGTGGGTAAGTCCTGTCCATTGTGTCCCTAAGAAGGGAGGTATCACTTTCGTTCCTAATGATAAAGAATTATTACAGGTTACAGGATGGTAATTGATTTCCGCAAATTAAATAAGGCTACTAAAAAAGATCATTACCCCTTACCTTTTATTGATCAAATGCTAGAAAGATTATCCAAACATACACATTTTTGCTTTCTAGATGGTAACTCTGGTTTCTCTCAAATACCTGTGTCAGCTGATGATCAAGCAAAGACCACTTTCACTTGCCCTTTCGGTACTTTTGCTTATAGACGTATGCCTTTTGGTTTATGTAATGCACCTGCTACCTTTCAAAGATGCATGATGGCTATATTTTCTGACTTTTGTGAAAAGATATGTGAGGTTTTCATGGACGATTTCTCCGTTTATGGATCCTCTTTTGATGATTGCTTGAGCAACCTTGACCGAGTTTTGCAGAGATGTGAAGAAACTAATCTTGTTCTGAATTGGGAGAAATGCCACTTTATGGTTAACGAAAGTATTGTCTTGGGGCATAAAATTTCTGAAAGAGGTATTGAAGTTGATAAAGCTAAAGTTGATGCTATTGAAAAGATGCCATGTCCCAAGGACATTAAATGTATAAGAAGCTTCCTCGGTCACGTCGGTTTTTATAGGATGTTCATTAAGGACTTCTCAAAAATTTCTCGCCCTCTGAGTAATCTATTACAAAAAGATATTCCTTTTGTCTTTGATGATGATTGTGTAGAAGCATTTGAAATACTTAAGAAAGCATTGATTTCTGCACCTATTGTTCAGCCACCTGATTAGAATTTACCCTTTGAAATTATGTGGATGCTAGTGATTATGCTATAGGTGTTGTTCTAGGGAAAAGAGTTGATAAGAAATTAAATGGTATTCAATATTCTAGTAAAAATCTAGACAATTCCCAGAGAAATTATGCTACTACTGAAAAAGAATTTTTAGCAGTTGTTTTTGCATGTGATAAGTTCAGACCTTATATTGTTGGTTCTAAAGTAACTATTCACACTGATCATGCTGCTATTAAATACCTTATGAAAAAAATGCTAAACCTAGACTTATTAGATGGGTTCTCCTGCTACTAGAATTTGATTTGCATATTATTGATAGAAAGGGAGCTGAGAACCCCATTGCAGACAACTTGTCTAGGTTAGAAAATGTTCTTGATGACCCACTACCTATTGATGATAGCTTTCCTGATGAACAATTAAATGTCATAGATACTTCTCGTACTACTCCATGGTATGCTGATTATGCTAATTACATTGTTGCTAAATTTATACCGCCTAGTTTTACATACTAGCAAAAGAAAAAGTTCTTCTATGATTTAAGACATTACTTTTGGGATGACCCACATCTTTATAAAGAAGGAGTATATGGTGTTATTAGACATTGTGTACCTGAGCATGAACAGGAACAGATCCTACGCAAGTGTCGCTTCAAAGCCTATGGAGGACACCATGATGGAGATAGAACTGCACACAAGGTATTGCAATCCGGTTTTTATTGGCCTACTCTCTTCAAGGATGCCCGTAAGTTTGTCTTGTCGTGTGATGAATGTCAAAGAATTGGTAATATTAGTAGACGTCAAGAAATGCCTACGAATTATTCACTTGTTATTGAACCATTTGATGTTTGGGGCTTTGATTATATGGGACCATTTCCTTCCTCTAATGGGTATACACATATTTTAGTTCGTGTTGATTACGTTACTAAGTGGGTAGAAGCTATTCCAACTAGTAGTGCTGATCATAACACCTCTATTAAGATGCTTAAAGAAGTTATTTTCCCGAGGTTTGGAGTCCCTAGATATTTAATGACTGATGGTGGTTCACACTTTATTCGTGGCGCCTTTCGTAAAATGCTTGCTAAGTATGATGTTAATCATAGAATTGCATCTCCTTATCACCCACAGTCTAGTGGTTAAGTAGAATTAAGTAATAGAGAGCTCAAATTAATTTTGCAAAAGACTGTTAATAGATCTAGAAAGAATTGGTCCAAGGAACTTGATGATGCATTATGGGCTTATTGAACTGCATATATAAAAATCCTATGGGTATGTCACCGTATAAAATGGTTTATGGCAAAGCATGTCACTTACCTCTTGAGCTAGAACATAAGGCATATTGTGCCATTAAAGAGCTCAATTATGATTTCAAACTTGCCGGTGAGAAGAGGTTATTTGACATTAGCTCACTTGATGAATGGAGAACCCAGGCCTATGCGAGTGCCAAACTGTTTAAAGAAAAAGTTAAAAGATGGCATGACAAAAGGATACAAAAGCGTGAGTTTAATGTAGGTGATTATGTATTGTTATGCAACTCTCGTTTAAGATTTTTTGTAGGAAAAATTCTCTCTAAATGGGAAGGTCCTTACGTTACCGAGGAGGTCTATCGTTACGGTGCCATAAAAATCAACAACTTCGAGGGCACAAATCCGAAGGTTGTGAATGGTCAAAGAATTAAACATTATATCTCAGGTAATCCTATAAATGTTGAAACTAATATTATCGAAACTGTAACCTCGGAGGAATACATAAGGGACACTTTCCAGAACATTTCAGACCCCGAAAAGGAATAGGTACGTGGTACGGTAAGTAAACCGACTCTAAAATAGTTCTAATGGCAATTTTTCTCCGTTTTGGAATATTTAGAAAAATAGGAAAATAAGAAACAGTCCGGGAAGGACACGTGGCTCCCACGAGGGTGGAGGCGCGCCCTACCCCCTGGGCGCGCGCCCTGCCTCGTGGGCACCTCGTGTGCTCTTCGGACTCCGTTTTCTTGCAAGATACTTCTTTTGGTCACTAAAAATTCAATATATAATCTCCCGAAGGTTTTGACCACCGTACCACGCAAATATCCTCTGTTTTTGTTTCGAGCTGTTTTCTGTCAGGGTTGTCAAGGCCAGGCATCATGTCGTCCCCCTCCTCCAACAATGGTGACAACGATGCTTGGCTAATGAAGATAGAGCTGAAGAGGGAAGAACCTATGGAGATCAACAAGGATGAAGGGATCAAGAAGGCCACGGAGGACCAAGTTCCGGCAGTAGAAGACATCCTTCAACCTGATCACAATCTTCTTACCCCAATTGAGCTCGAAGCTTTCAAGATGATTGAGTTAGCTCGTATACAAAACAATTATCTCACACATGAAAATATTTTGTTGAAGGAGCATATCATCGCACTCAAGGGCATTATCCGCAAGTTGGAGGACCTCCTACGCTCGATGTGCGACTATCCATCATCACCAACACCCTCTTCACTGACAAAGAAGGAGATATAAACACGTGAGTATGGGCACTCCCATTGGCAACTGCCAAGCTTGGGGGAGTGCCACGGTATTGTATCACCATCACTTTTATCTTTACCGTTTTTCTTAGTTCGATCCATTTGATAATATCTTGATCTAGTAGAATAAAGTTTTAGTATGATCTAGTTGTGAGTTCTTGCTCTATGATCCTTCTATGTAATCGAGTCCGTGAGCTATATATAATAAAGTTTAGTGTTGAGTCAAGGGCCTGATTATTTTGCTATGATCTTGAGGAAATAAAATAAAAAGAGATAGAATAAAAGAAATAAACAGATCATATGGATCTTATGGAGAGTAATGAGCTCACATATAAAGAGTATGATGAATAAAAGTTGTTGAGAGTTGACAAACATAGTTCTGGTCATCATTGCAATTAATAGGAAGTAATAAAGAAAGAGAGGTTCACATATAAATATACTATCTTGGACATCTTTTATGATTGTGAGCATCATTAAAATATGATATGCTAAAGAGTTGACGTTGGACAAGGAAGACAACATAATGGGTTATGTTTTCTTTCATCCGAGATAAATTATATTGTCATGGATCATCCAACATGTTGAGCTTGCCTTTGCCTCTCTTGATAGACAATTTCTTTGTACCAAGTAGAGATACTACTTGTGCTTCCAAATATCCCTAAACCCAGTTTTTCCATGAGAGTCCACCATATCTACCTATGGATTGAGTAAGATCCTTCAAGTAAGTTGTCATCGGTGCAAGCAATAAAAATTGCTCTCTAAATATGTATGACTTATTAGTGCGGAGAAAATAAGCTTTATACGATCTTGTGATATGGAAGAAATAAAAGCGACAAACTGCATAATAAAGGTCCATATCACAAGTGGCAATATAAAGTGACGTTCTTTCACATTAAGATTTTGTGCATCCAACCATAAAAGTGCATGGCAACCTCTGCTTCCCTCTGCGAAGGGCCTATCTTTTAACTTTATCTTCTACCTTATATAAGAGTCATGGTGATCTTCACCTTTCCTTTTTACATTTTATCCTTTGGCAAGCACAATGTGTTGGACAGATCCAGATACATATAGCTAATTGGATGTGAGTCTGCAAAAGCTATTATTGTTGACATTACCCTTGAGGTAAAATGTTGGGAGGCAAAACAATAAGCCCCTATCTTTCTCTGTGTCCGATTAAAACTCCATACCCATAAATATTGCGTGAGTGTTAGCAATTGTGAAAGACTAAATGATAGTTGAGTATGTGGACTTGCTGAAAAGATCTTATATTGACTCTTTCTGATGTTATGATAAATTGCAATTGCTTCAATGACTGAGATTATAGTTTGTTGGTTCTCAATAAAGTTTCTGATTCATACTTGATGTTGTGAATAGATTATTACTTGAGCATAAGAAATCATATGACAATATATATATATATATATATATATATTGCTGTTCTAAGAATGATCATGATGCCCTCATGTATGTATTTTATTTTTATCGACACCTCTATCTCCAAACATGTGGACATATTTTTCAATTTCGGCTTTCTCTTGAGGACAAGCGAGGTCTAAGCTTGGGGGAATTGATACGTTCATTTTTCATCATGATTTTATATCAATATTTACTGCATTATGGGCTGTTATTACACATTATGTCACAATACTTATGCCTATTCTCTCTTATTTTACAAGGTTTACATGAAGAGGGAGAATGCCGGGAGCTGGGATTCTAGGCTGGAAAAGGAGCAAATATTAGAGACCTATTCTGCACAGCTCCAAAAGTCCTGAAACTTCACGGAAGTTATTTCTAGAATATATAAAAAATACTGAGCGCAAGAAGTACCAGAGGGGGGCCACCCACCAGCCACGAGGGTGGGGGGCGCGCCCTACCCCCTAGGTGCGCCCCCTGCCTTGTGGGCCCCCTCGTGGCCCTCCGGTGCCCATCTTCTGCTATATAAAGTATTTCGTCCGAGAAAAAAATCATAAGCAAGCTTTCGGGACGAGACTCCGCCGCCACGAGGCGGAACCTTGGCGGAACCAATCTAGGGCTCTGGCGGAGCTGTTCTGCTAGGGAAACTTCCCTCTGGGAGGGGGAAATCATCACAATCGTCATCACCAACGATCCTCTCATCGGAAGGGGGTCAATCTCCATCAACATCTTCACCAACACCATCTCATCTCAAACCCTAGTTCATCTCTTGTATCCAATCTTTGTATCCAAACCTCAGATTGGTACCTGTGGGTTGCTAGTAGTGTTGATTACTCCTTGTAGTTGATGCTAGTTGGTGTACTTGGTGGAAGATTATATGTTCAGATCCATTGTACATATTAATATCCCTCTGATTATGAACATGAATATGCTTTGTGAGTAGTTACGTTTGTTCCTGGGGACATGGGAGAAGTCTTGCTATTAGTAGTCATGTGAATTTGGTATTTGTTCGATATTTTGATGAGATGTATGTTGTTATCCCTCTAGTGGTGTCATGTGAACGTTGACTACATGGCACTTCACCATTGTTTGGGCCTAGAGGGAGGCATTGGGAAGTAATAAGTAGATGATGGGTTGCTAGAGTGACAGAAGCTTAAACCCTAGTTTATGCATAGCTTCGTAAGGGGCTGATTTGGATATCCATATGTTTCATGCTATGGTTAGGTTTACATTAATACTTCCGTTGTAGTTGCGGATGCTTGCAATGGGGGTCAATCATAAGTGGGATGCTTGTCCAAGTATGGACAGTACCCAAGCACCGGTGCACCCACATATCAAATTATCAAAGTAACGAACGCGAATCATATGAACGTGATGAAAACTTGCTTGACGATAATTCCCATGTGTCCTCGGGAGCGCTTTCCTTTATATAAGAGTTTGTCCAGGCTTGTCCTTTGCTACAAAAAGGATTGGGCCATCTTGCTGCACCTTATTTACTTTTATTACTTGCTACTCGTTACAAATTACCTTATCACAAAACTATCTGTTACCGATAATTTCAGTGCTTGCAGTGAATACCTTGCTGAAAACCGCTTATCATTTCCTTCTGCTCCTCGTTGGGTTCGACACTCTTACTTATCGAAAGGCTACGATAGATCCCCTACACTTCTGGGTCATCACTTCCATGCAAAGATGCCCCGGTTCTCATGGATGAACTCGATGAGCGCGCTTTCCTATTTTGGATCCATATTGGCACTGATAATGAACTGTTTGGATGAGTCGCTAGGAACAAAATCAACCTGCTTAGTATCATCAGCCGACTTAAATTTCAACAAAGGGTCATGCTCTGTGGTTGGTTTCTTCAAGGGGGTCATATCCGGTGGGTCAACATTATCTTTGTAAAACATCAACTCCTCCGTTGCACAAACAGACTCAGCATAGGCCACATCACCCTCTTCGCACTCCAAATCTATCTTCCTGTCGTCATGCACTGTGATAGTACCCTTACGACCCGGTATTTTAAGCTGCAAATAAACATAACAAGGCTGGGCCATAAAATTGGCATAAGTCGGCCGTCCAAACAAGGCATGATAAGGACTCTTGATCTTGACCACTTCAAAAGTCAATGTTTTGGCCCTGTAGTCATGCTCGTTGCCAAAAGCCACCTCCAAGTCTATCTTACCCATCGGATATGCCGACTTACGGGGCACCACCCCATGAAAAATAGTAGAAGATGACTTAAGGTCCTTATCAGTCAAATTCATACGGTGAAAAGTATCATAATTAATAAAGGATATTGATGCTGCTACCTCCATCCATAAGCACCTTTGTGAACTTGTATCCCCCAACCTAAGGCGCAACCACCAAAGCAAGCTGACCCGGATTGTCAACCCGCGGCGGCTGATCCTCACGGCTCCATACAATGGGCTGCTCTGACCATCGCTAGTATCGAGGGACTGCCATCTCAACCGTGCTCACCGCTCGTTTATGAACCTTCTGGTCTCACTTGCATAAGCTCGTAGTAAACACATGATATTGACCACCCTTCAGCTGCTTTGGATTACTCTAATAGTTGGACTACTGCTGCTGATTCGCTTGATTAGATTGTTGATTAAAACCGCCTTGGTTGCCTTGGCCCTGAAAACCAGAGTTTGAGCCACCACCTCGAAATCCAGGCCTGTGAGGGCCGGATCCTGACCTGCCATGCGGGCCCTGATTGTACTGGAAAAAGCCGGAATTTCTATACTCCCTCATGATGAAGCAATATTTCCATAGATGACTGGTCGACTTCTCTTGTGTACCATGCTTTGGGCAATGCTGATTCATTATCACCTCAAGGTTGAACTTCGGCCCGCCAAACCGGGCCGTTGATGATTTCCCCATACGATGCTGATTGTTACTCCGCGTGTTGGTATTGGCCACAAAGTCTGAACCGTCGTCAGTCTGCTTGCGCTTACCATTATTACCTTGATCCGCCATATTATGCTGTTGTCCCTTTGCATTGCTGTTCTTCTTCCCCTTGCCAGCCTTCTCCTCATCAGACTCAGGGTCCTTGGTGTTATCAGAGTCAGCGTATTTGGTAAGAGCCGCCATGAGCTCTCCTGTATCATTGCAATGGCACTTAAGCCGCCCCAGCTTCTGTTTGAGGGGAAGGAAACGACAATTTTTCTCCAAAATCAGGATGGCTGAGCCAGCATTGATGCTATCCGATAAGTGGATAATAGCCGAAATCCAGCACACCCAATGGGAAGTTAACTCGCCCTCATCCTGGATACAAGTGTCTAAATCAAGAATCGATAGAGGTTCCTTGCATGTGTCCTTGAAATTCGGAATAAAGTGCGTCTTCAACTCAGTCCACAATGTGATAGAGTTAGCTGGCAGCCACTTTAACCAGGTGCGAGCCGGCCCATCCAACATCATGGTGAAATACTTAGCGCACACAACATCATTTACATCCAACATCTCCATGGCCAGCTCATAGCTCTCAATCCAAGCCTCCGGGGGGTTGATCCGCTGTGTAATTAGGCACTTTACAGGGGCCCTTAAAATCCTAGGGCAGGCAATCATTATGCAAAGTCAGCACCAGGAATGGCACACCAAGGGTTCTAGATGTCATCGCAGCTTCCATAGACACCGGCGGGTTAAGCTACGGTTGCTGATGAGCCACCAACTGAGCTGCCAGCTCAGCCTCCCAACGGGCTCTGGCCTGGTCTACCAAAACCTGAGCATGATTATCCGCATGTGGCAGGTTACGCCCACGAAGCTGGTTACGGCACCGCTCACTGCTTGAAACTGACGGCGACTCAATATGCCGGCTATAACTCCGACTGGGGCGTGGAGTTGAATGAATCCGATCACGGCTATTTGAGTAAGCCGCCTGCTGAGCCACAACTGTTTGAAGAAGCTCCCCTACCCTTCGTATCTCCATCGCTGCAGGAGACTCGCCTTCAACGAGAAGAGCCACCAGCCGTGATGCCTCAGTGATCATGTTGTCCAAAGGGTTAGAATAATGACCCAGTGGCGTCGATACTTGGTGTTATAGACCCGCTGCGTTTGAATTTAACCCCACCTCCGCAAGTATCGACGCCACTGGGTCATTATTCTAACCCTTTGGACAACATGATCGCTGAGGCATCACGGCTGGTGGCTCTTCTCGTTGAAGGCGAGTCTCCTGCAGCGATGGAGATACGAAGGGCAGGGAAGCTTCTTCAAACAGTTGTGGCTCAACAGGCGGCTTACTCAAACAGCCGTGATCGGATTCATTCAACTCCATGCCCCAGTCGGAGTTATAGCCGGCATATTGAGTCGCCGTCAGTTTCAAGCAGTGAGCGGTGCCGTAACCAGCTTCGTGGGCGTAACCTACCACATGCGGATAATCATGCTCAGGTTTTGGTAGACCAGGCCAGAGCCCGTTGGGAGGCTGAGCTGGCAGCTCAGTTGGTGGCTCATCAGCAACCGTAGCTTAACCCGCCGGTGTCTATGGAAGCTGCAATGACATCTAGAACCCTTGGTGTGCCATTCCTGGTGCTGACTTTGCATAATGATTGCCTGCCCAAGGATTTTAAGGGCCCCTATAAAGTGCCTAATTACACAGCGGATCAACCCCCCGGAGGCTTGGATTGAGAGCTATGAGCTGGCCATGGAGATGTTGGATGTAAATGATGTTGTGTGTGCTAAGTATTTCACCATGATGTTGGATGGGCCGGCTCGCACCTGGTTAAAGGGGCTGCCAGCTAACTCTATCACATTGTGGACTGAGTTGAAGACGCACTTTATTCCGAATTTCAAGGACACATGCAAGGAACCTCTATCGATTCTTGATTTAGACACTTGTATCCAGGATGAGGGCGAGTTAACTTCCCATTGGGTGTGCTGGATTTCGGCTATTATCCACTTATCGGATAGCACCAATGACGGCTCAGCCATCCTGATTTTGGAGAAAAATTGTCGTTTCCTTCCCCTCAAACAGAAGCTGGGGCGGCTTAAGTGCCATTGCAATGATACAGGAGAGCTCATGGCGGCTCTTACCAAATACGCTGACTCTGATAACACCAAGGACCCTGAGTCTGATGAGGAGAAGGCTGGCTAGGGGAAGAAGAACAGCAATGCAAAGGGACAACAGCATAATACATCGGATCAAGGTAATAATGGTAAGCGCAAGCAGACTGACGACGGTTCAGACTTTGTGGCCAATACCAACACGCGGAGTAACAATCAGCGTCGTATGGGGAAATCATCAACGGCCCGGTTTGGCGGGCCGAAGTTCAACCTTGAGGTGATAATGAATCAGCATTGCCCAAAGCATGGTACGCAAGAGAAGTCGACCAGTCATCTATGGAAAGATTGCTTCATCATGAGGGAGTATAGAAATTCCGGCTTTTTCCAATACAATCAGGGCCCGCATGGCAGGTCAGGATCCGGCCCTCACAGGCCTGGATTTCGAGGTGGTGGCTCAAACTCTGGTTTTCAGGGCCAAGGCAACCAAGGCGGTTTTAATCAACAATCTAATCAAGCGAATCAGCAGCAGCAGTCCAACTATTAGAGTAATCCAAAGCAGCTGAAGGGTGGTCAATATCATGTGTTTACTACGAGCTTATGCAAGTGAGACCAGAAGGTTCATAAACGAGCGGTGAGCACGGTTGAGCTGGCAGTCCCTCGATACTAGCGATGGTCAGAGCAACCCATTGTATGGAGCCGTGAGGATCAGCCGCCCCGGGTTGACAATCCGGGTCAGCTTGCTTTAGTGGTTGCGCCTCAGGTTGGGGGATACAAGTTCACAAAGGTGCTTATGGACGGAGGTAGCAGCATCAATATCCTTTATTAATTATGATACTTTTCACCGTATGAATTTGACTGATAAGGACCTTAAGTCGTCTTCTACTATTTTTCATGGGGTGGTGCCCTGTAAGTCGGCATATCCGATGGGTAAGATAGACTTGGAGGTGGCGTTTGGCAAGGAGCATGACTACAGGGCCAAAACATTGACTTTTGAAGTGGTCAAGATCAAGAGTCCTTATCATGCCTTGTTTGGACGGCCGACTTATACCAATTTTATGGCCCAGCCTTGTTATGTTTATTTGCAGCTTAAAATACCAGGTCGTAAGGGTACTATCACAATGCATGATGACAGGAAGATAGCTTTGGAGTGCGAAGAGGGTGATGTGGCCTATGCTAAGTCTGTTTGTGCAACGGAGGAGTTGATGTTTTACAAAGATAATGTTGACCCACCGGATATGACCCCCTTGAAGAAGACAACCACAGAGCATGACCCTTTGTTGAAATTTAAGTCGGCTGATGATACTAAGCAGGTTGATTTTGTTCCTAGAGACTCATCCAAACAGTTCATTATCAGTGCCAATATGGATCCAAAATAGGAAAGCGCGCTCATCGAGTTCATCCATGAGAACCGGGGCATCTTTGCATGGAAGTGATGACCCAGAAGTGTAGGGGATCTATCGTAGCCTTTTCGATAAGTAAGAGTGTCGAACCCAACGAGGAGCAGAAGGAAATGATAAGCGGTTTTCAGCAAGGTATTCACTGCAAGCACTGAAATTATCGGTAACAGATAGTTTTGTGATAAGGTAATTTGTAACGAGTAGCAAGTAATAAAAGTAAATAAGGTGCAGCAAGATGGCCCAATCCTTTTTGTAGCAAAGGACAAGCCTGGACAAACTCTTATATAAAGGAAAGCGCTCCCGAGGACACATGGGAATTATCGTCAAGCAAGTTTTCATCATGTTCATATGATTCGCGTTCGTTACTTTGATAATTTGATATGTGGGTGGACCGGTGCTTGGGTACTGTCCATACTTGGACAAGCATCCCACTTATGATTAACCCCCATTGCAAGCATCCGCAACTACAACGGAAGTATTAATGTAAACCTAACCATAGCATGAAACATATGTATATCCAAATCAGCCCCTTAGGAGCAATGCATAAACTAGGGTTTAAGCTTCTATCACTCTAGCAACCCATCATCTACTTATTACTTCCCAATGCCTCCCTCTAGGCCCAAACAATGGTGAAGTGTCATGTAGTCAACGTTCACATGACACCACTAGAGGGATAACAACATACATCTCATCAAAATATCGAACAAATACCAAATTCACATGACTACTAGTAGCAAGACTTCTCCCATGTCCCCAGGAACAAACGTAACTACTCACAAAGCATATTCATGTTCATAATCAGAGGGATATTAATATGTATAATGGATCGGAACATATAATCTTCCACCAAGTAAACCAACTAGCATCAACTACAAGGAGTAATCAACACTACTAGCAACCCACGGGTACCAATCTGAGGTTTGGATACAAAGATTGGATACAAGAGATGAACTAGGGTTTGAGATGAGATGGTGTTGGTGAAGATGTTGATGGAGATTGACCCCCTCCCGATGAGAGGATCGTTGGTGACGATGATGGTGATGATTTCCCCCTCCCGGAGGGAAGTTTCCCTAGCAGAACAGCTCCGCCAGAGCCCTAGATTGGTTCCGCCAAGGTTCCGCCTCGTGGCGGCGGAGTCTCGTCCCGAAAGCTTGCTTATGATTTTTTTCTCGGATGAAAGACTTCATATAGCAGAAGATGGGCACCGGAGGGCCACGAGGGGGCCCACAAGGCAGGGGGCGCACCTAGGGGGTAGGCCGCGCCCCCACCCTCGTGGTTGGTGGGTGGCCCCCCTCTGGTACTTCTTGCGCTCAGTATTTTTTATATATTATGGAAATAACTTCCGTGAAGTTTCAGGACTTTTGGAGCTGTGCAGAATAGGTCTCTAATATTTGCTCCTTTTCCAGCCTAGTATCCCAGCTCCCGGCATTCTCCCTCTTCATGTAAACCTTGTAAAATAAGAGAGAATAGGCATAAGTATTGTGACATAATGTGTAATAATAGCCCATAATGCAGTAAATATTGATATAAAATCATGATGAAAAATGAACGTATCAACTCCCCCAAGCTTAGACCTCGCTTGTCCTCAAGAGAAAGCCGAAATCGGAAAATATGTCCACATGTTTGGAGATAGAGGTGTCGATAAAAATAAAATACATACATGAGGGCATCATGATCATTCTTAGAACAGCAATATATATATATATATATATATATATATATATATTGTCATATGATTTCTTATGCTCAAGTAATAATCTATTCACAACATCAAGTATGAATAAGAAACTTTATTGAGAACCAACAAACTATAATCTCAGTCAATGAAGCAATTGCAATTTATCATAACATCAGAAAGAGTCAATATAAGATCTTTTCAGCAAGTCCACATACTCAACTATCATTTAGTCTTTCACAATTGCTAACACTCACGCAATATTTATGGGTATGGAGTTTTAATCGGACACAGAGAAAGATAGGGGCTTATTGTTTTGCCTCCCAACATTTTACCTCAAGGGTAATGTCAACAATAATAGCTCATGCAGACTCACATCCAATTAGCTATATGTATCTGGATCTATCCAACACATTGTGCTTGCCAAAGGATAAAATGTAAAAAGGAAAGGTGAAGATCACCATGACTCTTATATAAGGTAGAAGATAAAGTTAAAAGATAGGCCCTTCGCAGAGGGAAGCAGAGGTTGCCATGCACTTTTATGGTTGGATGCACAAAATCTTAATGTGAAAGAACGTCACTTTATATTGCCACTTGTGATATGGACCTTTATTATGCAATTTGTCTCTTTTATTTCTTCCATATCGCAAGATCGTATAAAGCTTATTTTCTCCGCACTAATAAGTCATACATATTTAGAGAGCAATTTTTATTGCTTGCACCGATGACAACTTACTTGAAGGATCTTACTCAATCCATAGGTAGATATGGTGGACTCTCATGGCAAAACTGGGTTTAGGGATATTTGGAAGCACAAGTAGTATCTCTACTTGGTACAAAGAAATTGTCTAGCAAGAGAGGCAAAGGCAAGCTCAACATGTTGGATGATCCATGACAATATAATTTATCTCGGATGAAAGAAAACATAACCCATTATGTTGTCTTCCTTGTCCAACGTCAACTCTTTAGCATATCATATTTTAATGATGCTCACAATCATAAAAGATGTCCAAGATAGTATATTTATATGTGAACCTCTCTTTCTTTATTACTTCCTATTAATTGCAATGATGACCAAAACTATGTTTGTCAACTCTCAACAACTTTTATTCATCATACTCTTTATATGTGAGCTCATTACTCTCCATAAGGTCCATATGATCTGTTTATTTCTTTTATTCTGTCTCTTTTTATTTTATTTCCTCAAGATCATAGCAAAATAATCAGGCCCTTGACTCAACACTAAACTTTATTATATATAGCTCACGGACTCGATTACATAGAAGGATCATAGAGCAAGAACTCACAACTAGATCATACTAAAACTTTATTCTACTAGATCAAGATATTATCAAAAGGATCGAACTAAGAAAAATGGTAAAGATAAAAGTGATGGTGATACAATACCGTGGCACTCCCCCAAGCTTGGCAGTTGCCAAGGGGAGTGCCCATACTCACGTGTTTATATCTCCTTCTTTGTCAGTGAAGAGGGTGTTGGTGATGATGGATAGTCGCACATCGAGCGTAGGAGGTCCTCCAACTTGCGGATAATGCCCTTGAGTGCGATGATATGCTCCTTCAACAAAATATTTTCACGTGTGAGATACTTGTTTTGTATACGAGCTAACTCAATCATCTTGAAAGCTTCGAGCTCAATTGGGGTAAGAAGATTGTGATCAGGTTGAAGGATGTCTTCTACTGCTGGAACTTGGTCCTCCATGGCCTTCTTGATCCCTTCATCCTTGTTGATCTCCATAGGTTCTTCCCTCTTCAGCTCTGTCTTCATTAGCCAAGCATCGTTGTCACCATTGTTGGAGGAGGGGGACGACATGATGCCTGGCCTTGACAACCCTGACAGAAAATAGCTCGAAACAAAAACAGAGGATATTTGCGTGGTACGGTGGTCAAAACCTTCGGGAGATCATATAATGAATTTTTACTGACCAAAAGAAGTATCTTGCAAGAAAACGGAGTCCGAAGAGCACACGAGGTGCCCACGAGGCAGGGCGCGCGCCCAGGGGGTAGGGCGCGCCTCCACCCTCGTGGGAGCCTCGTGTCCTTCCCGGACTGCTTCTTATTTTCCTATTTTTCTAAATATTCCAAAACAGAGAAAAATTGCCATTAGAACTGTTTTGGAGTCAGTTTACTTACCGTACCACGTACCTATTCCTTTTCGGGGTCTGAAACGTTCTGGAAAGTGTCCCTTATGTATTCCTCCGAGGTTACAGTTTCGATAATATTAGTTTCAACATTTATAGGATTACCTGAGATATAATGTTTAATTCTTTGACCATTCACAACCTTCGGATTTGTGCCCTCGAAGTTGTTGATTTTTATGGCACCGTAACGATAGACCTCCTCGGTAATGTAAGGACCTTCCCATTTAGAGAGAATTTTTCCTACAAAAAATCTTAAACGAGAGTTGCATAACAATACATAATCACCTACATTAAACTCACGCTTTTGTATCCTTTTGTCATGCCATCTTTTAACTTTTTCTTTAAACAGTTTGGCACTCGCATAGGCCTGGGTTCTCCATTCATCAAGTGAGCTAATGTCAAATAACCTCTTCTCACCGGCAAGTTTGAAATCATAATTGAGCTCTTTAATGGCACAATATGCCTTATGTTCTAGCTCAAGAGGTAAGTGACATGCTTTGCCATAAACCATTTTATACGGTGACATACCCATAGGATTTTTATATATGCAGTTCTATAAGCCCATAATGCATCATCGAGTTCCTTGGACCAATTCTTTCTAGATCTATTAACAGTCTTTTGCAAAATTAATTTGAGCTCTCTA
The DNA here is from genome assembly GCF_002162155.2 of Triticum dicoccoides. Taxonomy (NCBI): domain Eukaryota; kingdom Viridiplantae; phylum Streptophyta; class Magnoliopsida; order Poales; family Poaceae; genus Triticum; species Triticum dicoccoides. Next base: position 448,170,138 of record NC_041392.1, on the reverse strand, counting down.
TTACTTAATTCTACTTAACCACTAGACTGTGGGTAATAAGGAGATGCAATTCTATGATTAACATCATACTTAGCAAGCATTTTACGAAAGGCGCCACGAATAAAGTGTGAACCACCATCAGTCATTAAATATCTAGGGACTCCAAACCTCGGGAAAATAACTTCTTTAAGCATCTTAATAGAGGTGTTATGATCAGCACTACTAGTTGGAATAGCTTCTACCCACTTAGTAACGTAATCAACACCAACTAAAATATGTGTATACCCATTAGAGGAAGGAAATGGTCCCATATAATCAAAGCCCCAAACATCAAATGGTTCAATAACAAGTGAATAATTCATAGGCATTTCTTGACGTCTACTAATATTACCAATTCTTTGACATTCATCACACGACAAGACAAACTTACGGGCATCCTTGAAGAGAGTAGGCCAATAAAAACCGGATTGCAATACCTTGTGTGCAGTTCTATCTCCATCATGGTGTCCTCCATAGGCTTTGAAGCGACACTTGCATAGGATCTGTTCATGTTCATGCTCAGGTACACAATGTCTAATAACACCATATACTCCTTCTTTATAAAGATGTGGGTCATCCCAAAAGTAATGTCTTAAATCATAGAAGAACTTTTTCTTTTGCTGGTATGTAAAACTAGGCGGTATAAATTTAGCAACAATGTAATTAGCATAATCAGCATACCATGGAGTAGTACGAGAAGTATCTATGACATTTAATTGTTCATCAGGAAAGCTATCATCAATAGGTAGTGGGTCATCAAGAACATTTTCTAACCTAGACAAGTTGTCTGCAATGGGGTTCTCAGCTCCCTTTCTATCAATAATATGCAAATCAAATTCTAGTAGCAGGAGAACCCATCTAATAAGTCTAGGTTTAGCATTTTTTTTCATAAGGTATTTAATAGCAACATGATCAGTATGAATAGTTACTTTAGAACCAACAATATAAGGTCTGAACTTATCACATGCAAAAACAACTGCTAAAAATTCTTTTTCAGTAGTAGCATAATTTCTCTGGGAATTCTTGGGTGCATGCTTAGGTCCCATGCAAGAAATGGGAATGAATTTCAAACACCAGTGCACCGTTGATTGCCGGCAAAACATTGAGATGCCTGGTTTTAAAATTCTAGTAAATCCAAAACATGTCTGAAATTCTTGAAACTTGGCATGCTATCATTGAGCGGCATCAACATGCCGTGGTACAAATTTTGTCCCATTTGGGGCGGGTTTGGGTATATGCTTCTCACAAACCGGAGCTTCTAACAACAAGCATGATGGTTTTCGGTAGGGAACGTGCCACCTTCGGGGACGAAACGATATCCATTGCCTCTTATTTCTTTCAAGTTTTTTTCTCATGTAAACATAGAACAACAGGAGTGTTATGTGATTTTTTGTGATTTTTGGGGGTTCGTTTGGACATTTTTATGCATTAAGTGAGTTTTCAATGCATTTATGTGCATAATTCAAATTTGAACTACATGCACATGCTCCAGTGCATAAAAATTGGTTGAAAAATCAAATCTATGTCCTTGGGTACATGCTTAGGTCCCATGTAAGAATTGGGAATGAATTTCAAACACCAGGGCACCGTTGATTACCGACAAAACATTGAGATGCCTGGTTTTTAAATTGTAGTAAATCCAAAACTCGTCAAAAATTCATGAAACTTGGCATGCTATCATTGAGCGGCATCAACATGACGTGGTACAAATTTTGTCCCATTTGGGGCAGGTTTGGCTATATGCTTCTCACAAACCGGAGCTTCTCACAGCAAGCATTATGGTTTTCGGTAGGGAACGTCCCACCTTTGGGGACGAAACAATATCCATTGCTTCTTATTGCTTTCAAGTTTTTTTCTTGTATCAACATAGAACAACAGGAGTGTTGTGTGAATTTTTGTGATTTTTCGGGGTTCATTTGGACCTTTTTATGCACTAACTGAATTTTCAATGCATTTATGTGCATAATTCAAATTTGACCTACATGCGCACGCTCCAGTGCATATAAATTGGTTGAAAAATCAAATTTGTGTCCTTGGGTGCATGCTTAGGTCCCATGCAAGAAATGGGAATGAATTTCAAACACCAGGGCACCATTGATTGCCGGCAAAACATTGAGATGCCTGGTTTTTAAATTGTAGTAAATCCAAAACTCGTCTGAAATTCATGAAACTTCACATGCTATCATTGAGCGGCATCAACATGTCGTGGTACAAATTTTGTCCCATTTGGGGCAGGTTTGGGTATATGCTTCTCACAAACTGGAGCTTCACACAACAAGCATGATGGTTTTCGGTAGGGAACATCCCACCTTTGGGGACGAAACGATATCCATTGCCTCATATTGCTTTCAATTTTTTTTCTCGATTCAACATAGAACAATAGGAGTGTTGTGTGATTTTTTGTGATTTTTCGGGGTTCGTTTGGACATTTTTATGCATTAATTGAGTTTTCAATGCATTTAAGTGCATAATTAAATTTGGACTACATGCACATGCTCCATTGCATATAAATTGGTTAAAAAATCAAATCTATGTCCTTGGGTGCATGCTTATGTCCCATGCAAGAAATGGGAATGAATTTCAAACACTAGGGAACCATTGATTGCCGGGAAAACATTGAGATGCCTGGTTTTAAATTCTAGTAAATCCAAAACTCGTCTGAAATTCATGAAACTTGGCATGCTATCATGGAGCGGCATCAACATGCCGTGGTACAAATTTTGTCCCATTTGGGGCAGGTTTGGGCATATGCTTCTCACAAACCGGAGCTTCTCACAACAAGCATGATGGTTTTCAGTAGGGAACGTCCCACCTTTGGGGACGAAACGATATCCATTGCCGCTTATTGCTTTTAAGTTTTTTTCTCGTGTCAACATAGAACAATAGGAGTGTTGTGTGAATTTTTGTGATTTTTCGGGGTTCGTTTGGACATTTTTATGCATTGATTGAATTTTCAATGCATTTATGTGCATAATTCAAATTTGACCTACATGCGCACGCTCCAGTGCATATAAATTGGTTGAAAAATCAAATATGTGTCCTTGGGTGCATGCTTAGGTCCCATGCAAGAAATGGGAATGAATTTCAAACACCAGGGCACCGTTGATTGCCGGCAAAACATTGAGATGCTTGGTTTTTAAATTCTAGTAAATCCAAAAATCGTCTGAAATTCATGAAACTTGGCACGCTATCATGGAAGGGCACCCGACATGCTGTGGTATTTTTCGTGTCCATTTTGAGAGAAGGCGCACTCGAATAATGACAACAAACAAAGGCATTTTGAAAAAAATAGCTACCACTTTAATATCTCAAACGTTTGTATAATTCAAACCGTGTGCGTTTGGTTAACCATTCATGTGACGCCATGTGTCTTGGTTTTAGTGGCTATAGGAGGTGCCGTGTGGACAATTGCTTGACTGAATGGGAGGCGTGCGAGCGCAGTCCAGTGCGCAGGCTCACCGGGAAGCGTACAAGTTGTTCAACGCAGGATCTGTGCATCTCTTCAACGGAAACGGTTCAGATTACGGTGTGCAAATTAAAGCCAGACTTCGGCGCTAAGCCAAGAGACACTGCGATTTGTCAAAATATCCAGCTAAAAATCAATATCACTATCTATTTTTTGCAACTAAAATTCAGTAATTAAGCATAGATTTCATTCATACTAGAGATTAAGCAGTCGTTCTCACCGTGAAGCGAGACAGCCTTGGACCGCCGCCCACCTCACTCCCACTAGTCTATATTAATAGCGCAGTCGAGCGGCCGCACCCCCCATCCTCTCCACACACATAATTCCTCTCTCTCCGCCCACATCCTCGCCACCGTTCTGAGTCCTCAAAGCCATGAGTGTATGAGGATGCCACCGAAGCGCCCCATCAGAGGGAGTGGCAACGTCGGGGCTGCTGAAGCACCGGAGCACGACGTGAATATGGAGACAGAGGTTCCCGTCCCCACCGACGAGGTGGAGAACAAGGCTGCCAACAAGCGGAGGCGGGTCGAGAAAGAACCGCAAGCGACTCCAGCAGGCCTACCCGATGATATGTTGACAGTCATCATATCCCTCCTCCCAATCAGAAATCGGGCGAGGACAGCCGCCGTTTCCCGGCGGTGGCGCACCCTATGGCGCTGCACCCCTGTAGACCTCCTCCACGCCCACAAGCTCTGCCATGGCTATTGCCAAAGCTTGGATGCGTTCTCCTAGATCCTCGGCAGTCACCATGGCCAAATCAAAGGCCTTATCGCGGGCAAGTTCCGTTCCGATGGCAAGGAGCGATCCAAGCTTGACGAGTAGTTCCGATCTTGTGCCATAGATCAGCTCGAGAAGCTAAGTTATAATGATGGGCATATGAGCTTGCTGCCAACATCCGCACTCCGCTTCGCGCCCACCCTGCGCCTCGCCAAGTTCATTAACTGCCATTCCCCCCTTAATGATGCGCTTGCTCTTTTTCTACCATGACTAAAGCACCTCGAGCTCGTCACCATCTGCATCCCAAAAGATCACATGGAGTGCCTGCTCCACAGCTGTACTACACTCGAGTTCCTTCGTATTCAGGCGATGAATTGGTCGAGTACCTTGCACGTCACCTCCAGGACTCTCCGCAGTATTCATGTGTGTTGCTGGTGCTGCAACGAGAGATCACAAAAGGTGGACCACAATATGGTCATCCAAGACACACCTTCACTTGAGAGATTACTTGTAGTTGATCAACAAGGTCCAACAAGAATCAATGTCATTTCTGCGCCAAAATTGAAAGTGGTGGGCTACTCGTCTGTCAAATACTACAACTTTCAGGTACAGTCGCCTTATATACCTCTCCTTCTTGATATCAATGTTATTTCTAGTTTTGAAGATGTATGTTCGGCTATCATCCAGCGAAGCTTCACCCAGACTCTAGGCACAGTGAAGGTCTTGGCACTAGAATCTGTCGTCCCCAACCTGGACCAAGTTTTCAGTTGCCTGAGATGCTTTTCGTGCCTGAAGAAGTTGTATATCGAGGTGATGTTCCTTTCCTGTTAAATGTTAACCATAAGGGAGTTCAATTTTTTGCACCTTTTCCCAAGTTTACAATGACTATGTACTACGATTTCTGAAGGAATTTTGGAGGATTTTAGGACATACACCCCCACCCCATATTGGTTGCTTCATTCATATGGTTACAATCGTCGATAAGCATTTCTCCTTTGGATTCATCTGTACTAGTTTTCTTAGGGATTTTTCATCCAATCGAACCTCTTGTGAAGAAGGCTACATGTTTCTAGATTGTAATCAAATTAATGCTCATGTTAATCATGACAGATCGAAGATGGCACGTTGGTGCATTTTACAAATCCTACAAACCAAATGGGCGTGTAGCAGTGTTCAAAACTGCATGTAGGCACTAACACGTTCTGTTCTTTTGCAGTGCATATTAGGCCCGGTGGAAGATGTTGATAAAGACAATCACATCGAATGCCTGGATCTGCATCTCTCAAATATTACTTCGAAATCCTACCGAGGGACCCCACCGGAGATTACAATCCCCCTGTTGCACCTTGGCAGAGCAAAGGTGCTGAGGGTACTGAGGTTGAACATGCATTTAATTAGGAAAGGTCAATGGTATGATTATCAGAGGCGGCTGGTACAGTGGAATGGAAGTGCCTCCAAAAATGACAAACTTCGTATTGGAAGAGCATATGGCAAAGCAATTGGAAGTTATCGTGTCAAACCCATACATGACTTGTCAACGACTGATCCCTTTTCAGAAATTATGCGGTTTGAAATGTTTGAATTTGGGCATTGTAATCTTTGAATTTGAACCTTGCAATATTTATGGTATTTGTTATATTGAAATGTTTCTGTTCTCTTGTCTCAATGCAAACAGTTCAGTCGGGTGAACCGCATGTCGTACATCGCACACACCTTGATCTGGCTGACCATTTCTTTTGTGTCGCCTAATCACAAACAGTTCATCCGAGTGAACTATATGTTGTACATCACACACACCTTGATCTGGCTGACCGTTTCTTTTGTGTCACCTAATCACAAATAGTTCATCCAAATGAACCGTATGTTGTACATCGCACACGCCTTCATTAGGCTGCCCGTTTCTTTTGTTCCGCCTCATCGCAAACGGTTCATTGGACTGAACCGTATGCCCTGGATCGCACACGCAACTAAAATCTGAAATGTGTTTGATGCATCCTCCATTGCAAACGTTTTTCACCTTTTTGACGGTTTTTTACATCTCCGTTTTTGATTAATGCACCGCACACAGTTTCGTGAAAGGGTCTCTGATCGTAGTGTCGCGTTAGCAGCATCCTGTAGTAGTGGGTGTTAATGCTTTGGTCCGGTACTCTATTAAACGGAGGCCTTAATATCTCTTAGTTTCCACTAGGACCCCGCTGCCATGGGAGGGTGGGACAAAATATGCCATGCAAGTTCTTTTCCATAAGCACGTATGAGTATATTTGGAGTACATCTCTACATTACATTGATGAATTGGAGCTAGTTCTCTGTCACCCTATGTTATAACATTTGCATGATGAATGCCATCCGACATAATTATCCATCATGGATCCATTTCCTACGAGCTTGCTTCATATCGATCTTTGCTTAGTTACTTTTCCGTTGCCACTGTTACGATTGCTACAAAACTGTTACTGTTACTTTTGCCACCGTTACCACTACGTCCATACTACTTTGCTACTAAATACTTTGCTGCAGATATTAAGTCTTTCAGGTGTGCTTGAATTGACAACTCAGCTGCTAGTACTCAAGAATATTCTTTGGCTCCCCTTGTGTTGAATCAATAAATTTGGGTTGAATACTCTACCCTCAAAAACTGTTGTGATCCCCTATACTTGTGGGTTATCAAGACCTTTTTCTGTTGCTGTTGCCGGGGAGCATAGCTCTATTCTATGAGTCACTTGGGATTTATATCTGTTGATCACTATGAGGAATTTGAAAGATCAAAGAACTAAGATTTTTCCCTCAACTACGAGGGGAGGTAAGGAACTGCCATCTAGCTCTACACTTGATTCTCCTTCTGTTTTGAGTAAACTTGCGACACCTATACCTGCTATTGATTATGATATGTCACATGTTATTCATGATGCCACTTATGCTATGCATGATGCTTATGATGATACTGCTTCTGTGCTTGATGATACTCTGCCACTAGGTGAAATTTCTTGATGAACAACTTGCTAGGGTTAGAGAGAATGAAATTACTGAAACTGATGATATTATTCAAGATTATGATTGTGATTCTCCCCCTAGATATGAGTTGCCTATTGTTCCTGAAGGTTATGTTATGGACGAAGAAACTGCTAAAGACTTCTTTGCTTGTAATGATAGGGAGGATCTTAAGAAATTGTTAGTTAAGCTGAAAGAAAAATCCTTGAATGCTAGAATGAAATATGATCCCGCTTTTGCTACTTCACCTCTCTTTGTTACTGATAAGGATTATGAATTCTCTGTCGACCTTACCCTTCACGGGAGCTGTGACGCCGAACTACCAGATTCTTCCTCGGCCATGGACTCTGAACCGCCTGCGCCCGTGCCTATCGAATCCGACTAGGCGCCGATCATGGAGTTTACCTCCGCGGATATTTTTCAGCACTCGCCCTTCGGCGACATACTGAACTCATTAAGGTCTCTCTCCTTCTCAGGAGAGTCCTGGCCGAACTATGTCCGGCAGGATTGGGATGCGGATGACGAAGAAATTCGCCGCCCACCCACCACCCACTTAGTAGCCACTGTTGACAATTTGATCGACATGCTCGACTTCGACTTAGAAGACATCGACGGTATGGACAATGATGCAGGAGACGAACAGGAACCACTGCCCACAGAGCACCGGACGCCCACTTCATCATATGATGTATACATGGTGGACACACCCAAAGAAAATGACGACGAGGAATGGAAGGACGCAGCGAAGGGTTGTTCCCTCGAGAAGCAGTCAAAGCGGCGGCGTAAGCGCCGCTCCAAATCCCACCTCGGCAGAAACAACGGTAATATAGACCCAGCGATAGAGCAGGGTGAACCATCGCTCGACCAGGGCAACACGGAGAATCAAATCGAACAACCCGACCCCGTCGAAGATAACAGTCCGGACGACATCACACCGGACAGGCACCCGGAGCAACAGAATGCCCATCAAAGGCTGGTTGCCACTGCGAGGAGTCTGAAAATGCAGAAGCAAAGGCTCAGGGCTGCACAAGACACACTCAAAATCAAATGGAGTGAAGTACTCAACACTGCAGCGAAGTACGGCGGTAACCGCCACACCAAGAGCTACCGGAAGCGAAAACTGCTACCTGAATTCGATGAGGAGGCCTTAGATCCCCCGCAATCAAAAAACAAAATGGCCATCCAGTCGGATAGACGACCTCGTGGCCAACATAGAACGGCAAATGACGCCGCACATAAGCCGGTACGCGAGCCACGTGAGGACTCGCATCAAAAGTACGGCGCAACCAGATCCATCTATGGGCCATGCAAGCGCGCTCCAACATGCAATGCAACACAACAAACATCCCAATACCTCGGTACACCCAAATACAGGGGTGCCATACACCCCCTATGTTTCACCGATGTGGTGCTGGACCATGAATTTCTAGAGGGATTCAAACCCGTAAACATAGAGGTGTACGATGGAACGACAGACCCTAGGGTCTGGATTGAGGACTACATCCTCCATATCCATATGGCTCAAGGAGACGATCTCCAGGCCATCAAGTACTTACCCCTCAAGCTCAAAGGGCCAGCTTGGCACTGGCTTAAAAGCCTCCCCAAAAACTCCATTGGAAGCTGGGAAGAGCTCGAAGACGCCTTTCGGGAAAATTTTCAAGGGACCTATGTCCGACCACCGCATGCAGACGATTTAAGTCATATAAATCAACAGCCCGGAGAGTCAGCCCGAAAGCTTTGGAACATGTTCCTCACTAAAAAGAACCAAATAGTCGACTGTCCGGACCCCGAAGCCTTAGCATCTTTCAAGCACAGCGTTCGAGACGAATGGCTTGCCAGACACCTCGGCCAAGAAAAGCCGAGAACAATGGCAGCATTAACAACACTCATGACCCGCTTTTGTGCGGGCAAGGACAGCTGGTTAGCCCGATGCAGCACCAGCGACCCAAGTACATCCGAAGTCAGGGACGGAAACGCAAATTACGACGCAGCAAAAACAAGCGCCGGAATAAAGAAGACAGCCCTAAGAGCACAACGGTAAACACAGGATTCAAAAGCTCTCGGCTAGGTCAGCAAAAGCCGCCCCCCAAAGGCAACAGAGACGAACTGTCCAGCCTAAACAAGATTCTGGACCAAATATGTCATACCCATAGTGTCGGATTTCGGGTTCCTGCAGACCCTTGAGGTTCGAACACTGGGGTGCGCGCAGAGATTTCGCCTTCTACCTACCTGCACCCCTCCGCCTCGCTAAGATCTAAGCTATGGAAAGAATAGCACAAGAGACACAGGGTTTATACTGGTTCGGGCCACCATTGTGGTGTAATACCCTACTCCAGTGTGTGGTGTGGTGGATTGCCTCTTGGGCTGATGATGATGAACAATACAAGGAAGAACAGCCTCGCGAGGGTCTGCTCTTGGCTGGGGGATGAACTACTAGGAGGAGTTCAGTCACCCTTCTCTCTCTCTCTCTCTCTTCTTGATTCTCTCTCCGATTTCCCCCCTAGCTGGTTTCTCTCTTGGCTTCTAGATTCTCCCTTCTTGATTCCGATCCCTCTACCCTGGGGGTGGCTAGTCCTATTTATAGGCAAAGGCCCTGGGCCTCTTCCCAAATATTGAGCGGGAAGGGCGCCAACAATTGGCCATTTTGAAGGGGAACATCTGGTACACTTATCCTAACTAAAGTTGGTCCTCGCCTGCCAAAGGATCTGGTGGTGATGCTGGCTTGGGCTCCACAATGACTTCCTCCCTGCCGTTGGACTGGTCTTGGTCTCGTTGCACCGAAACGGGTGCCTTTGCTTGATGCTCTCGCCTGCGCTTGCTCCCTTTGCACCAAAGAGGAAAGGAGGACACTGCGCGGGCTGGCGCCCGCCTGGCACCCTTGGTCGTCATGGCTTGCGTCACGGGCACCTCGTGAGGTACCCCGCCTTGATCTCTCCGCCTCCTCGCGAGCCAGCCCGATGAGGCCGTGCCTGAGGAAGCTCCGTGTCGTCCGCCCCGCGAGGCTTGGCTCCTCGCGAGGCTCTTGGGTCTGTGTTGATGAAGACGGGCCGTGCTGGGCCCCCTTTGAGCCACGCCGCAGGCCGCAGGCAGGCAAGTCTGGGGACCCCCGTTCCCAGAACACCAACAGTAGCCCCCGGGCCCAAGGCGCGCCCGGACTTGGCCATGCAGGGAGGCGGAAGGGCAAGAGCGAAGCGCCGCGGGCCCTAAGAGCATGCGGCCTTGGGCGCCGCGTGGCGGTTGATTGGGCATGGGCGGCACTATTCCCCCATGCCCCCCTTATTTTGTGCCATGCTAGGCGGACTCGTAGTCGTACACAGCCGCTCCCCTTTCTGTTGCTCGAGCGCCCTCTGTCCTTCCTCCGCTCGAACTCCAGCTTCTGTTTTCAACCCAATCTCGAACCTTCCCCCCCCCCTTCCCATCGGCATGGCTCCGACGAAGAAGGGAAGAGGGAAGAAACCCATGCCTCCGCCTTGCTCGCCGGCGTTGGCGGCCCCTGCCGAGGGCTTGGGCAAGGTCAGCTCGGCTCTGGCCACTATCTTCAATGAATGCGGGAGGATGACGGCCTGGCCCGCGTCACACTTCTCCATCGATAGGATAGTCACCGAGGTCCAGTATTTCGCCGACGCCCTGTGGGCGGGTCTGGTTCCCCCCTTTTCTGATTTCTTCAATGCCGTGCTTTCCCACTATCAGATCCACATGATGCATCTGGGTCCTGAATCCATCACCCTTCTTTCGGTCTTCGCCTTTGTTTGCGAGGAAATGATGGGCATCCTTCCTTCGGTTGCCTTGCTGCGCCACTTCTTCTCTCTGCGTCTTGTCGGCCCTACCCAATGCTCGGCGTGCGTGAGCTTCGCTGCCGCGTCTGAGACAGTGGCCTCAGGGATTGATTTCAGGCTCCCTTCGCCCGCGGCTAGGTTCCGCGAACGGTGGCTGTATGTGGATGTAGGGGTGCCCAGCCCCCTGCTATCGGAGCCAACTTCGCCTACTGTCCCCAATTCGGGCTGCGGCCATGAGACGCTTGAGAGCCCCCGGATCGTCTTCGTCTGGCATCGCTTCGCGTTCTCGAGGTTGCTTGGCATGACAGCGCCCAAGGTGGTGAAGGAGTTCCTGCTACGCCGCGTTGCTCCTCTCCAACGCCACTCCCGCCAGATGTGGGCCTTCAGTGGGCGTGATGATCGTATGAGGCTCCAGGAAGAGGACCTGACGCCTGAAGTGCTGAGGGCAGCGCTCTTGATCCTGACTGGGGACCCCAACCCTGGCAGTATCCAATAGGGAGGGGCCTTGCTGTGCCTCTGCCAGACCGGGGGCAATTTTGTGAATCAGATGCCTATCTTTGGTGAGTGGGGGCCATGCCCCGCCGGCCTCCAGGGGCCTCGCAAGAACCCAGTGATGGTGACTGCCCTTCCAGTCGGCCAAGGCGACTCTTCCTCAAGTGGCGGAGCAGGGAGGCATGACGCGCCAGAGGCCGAGGGGGCTCCCAGCGGGGTGACAGCGCCGGGAGACGCTCATGAGGGAGCAGCTCTTGGGGCCCGTGCCACTGAGGCTGAGGGTGGCAAGCAGCTGCCCTCAGCGCCTGCGACTGAGGCCCCTGAGGCTCCAGCCGCTTCTCTTGGCGAGGCAATTGGCAGCGCGCATCAGGCAGGCGCCCCTGACGCAGATTCGCCTTGACGCCCCGTCTTCATCGTAGGTTGATCCCTGCGCTCAACTCTTGGGCCGCTTCCGCGTGGACTTTGAGGCCCTTCGGAAGAGAAGGGAGGCCCTGGGCAACGATTACCCTTGTCGCCTGCTGAAGCGTAGGAAGTACTTCGCCACTAATGAGTAAGCCTTCTCCTTTCCCAGCTCCCAATCCTTCTGTTGCTTTTACTGATCCTTGCTCCGCAGGTCCCTTCCAGCTGAGCTCGCGGAGATGGCTGAGGTGCCGTCCCCCTTGGCTTCGCCCCCTCCACCGTCCTCAAGCGCTCCGAGCAGTAGAGCCCTTGTGGTGAGGGCGATCAGAGAGGCGAACCGTCCCGAGGCGCATCGTGGCCCTGCGCACCTCGCGATCCTCCTTCGCGGGCCTTCTCGTGGCATAGCCAGCCTGTCGTGGGCTTCTCGCCTGGTCGTGGACTGCGATTGGCTGAGGCGCTCCCTGTGCTCTTCATCTGGGGATGGGCTGGCTCCAGGCCGGGCTTCTGGCATGGCGTGCCCGGCCGTCGCGAGGGTGCCAGCCCCCAGCCCCCTGCCCGGAGGGGGAGTGCTGATTCGTGGCCCCCGGCGTTTGCTTGGGGCAAATGATGGTGTGGAAGACGTGCTCGAGCGCGCCCGGGAGCGTCGCGCTCTTCGCCAAGGATTCCTTCGAAGGGCGGCTGACGCGGTGAGCCTGCTTGGTGAGGAGCTTGCTGATGAAGACGCGCGCCTTGAGGCTGAGGGCCTGTGCCTGGCTGCAGAGAGGCGCACGCTGGAGGGCGCCATCGCCCTTGCGCGCCGTCAGCGCAATCTTGACGACGCAGAGGCCAAGGCGTCACTGGTGGCCTCTCGGGAGGCCCGATCTTGGGCCACTGAGGAAGCCCGGGAAGCTGACCGGTGGCGAGAGGCGGTTGAGGAGCGGGCTCGGGAGCTCCTGGCCTGGTGCCACTCTCTGGAGGAGCAAGTGGAGCTGCGCGAGGCAGCCCTCGCGTCGATGGAGGTGGCCTCTGGCGACCCAGCAGAGCTCCAGAAGCGTGAGGAGGCGCTGACGCTGTAAGCCGCCGAACGTACCTGCGAGTATGAGCGTCTAGAGACGAGGGAGCGCTTGGTGACGCAGGCGGAGGATGATGTCGTGCATGGGAAGCCCGTGTCCTGGAGGAGGTCGGACGTCGGGTGGCGATGGCGCGCATGAACGTCGAGCACGAGTTTGAGGATAGGCTGGGGTTGATCCGTGCCAAGGCTGAAGGTAGGTCTGCTGCCTTGAGGGCCAAGCTAGAGGAAGCGACGCGGTGGGCCGATGCTCTTCGGGACACCCTTGAGGTAGCGCAAGGGGAGTCAACCACCTCCCAGGCCGAGGTGCTCCTTCTTCGCCAGCGGGTGGAGGAGGCTGAGGTCGTCGCGCGCCAGAATGCGGACAAGATACGTCAGCGGCGGATCATGGAGCATGAGCACGGCCCCATGCTCACCACGCTCCGGGAGAGAGCCAACACAGCCTTGGGCAACATCTGCGAGGCGACTGTTGGCGAGCCGCATGTAGTCAACTACGCCGGCAACCTTCAGTTCTTCACCAACGTGGTGACGCAGCTGGAGGCGAGGTCGGTCAGGGCTGACAGGTTGGTGGAGGAGAGGAGGCACGCCCTGCTCGGGCGTGCCTTTTCTCGCGTCTTCAGCCATCTTTGGAACATGGATCCCCACTTCGATTTCAACGCCGCCATCGCCCCAGTCCCCCAGGCCGTTCGAGACGACCTGGCGCACTGTGTGGAAGACAATATGGATGCTCTTGTCAGGGCCTTCACTTCAGACAACGACGGCATGATCGTGGCTGCCGACGAGGGCGGTGTGGTGAACGGCCCTGCCGCTGCTGGCGGCGACACAGACAACGATGGCGAGTCCAGTGACGCCAGCAATGGTTCGGGTGGTGCTCCTGAGGATGCATTGGGGGATTTATCCGACTGATTGTGCATCGTTCCTGCTTCCTTACCCTACATGAATAGAACTCAGGTTTTGGCCTGATGGCTGTGAGAGCATTTTGGAGGGGGGGGCCCTCATGTAAAACTTGTGTTCATCGTATTAGTAGATGCTACATTGCCCATGCGCCCGCGCCAAGTGGTTGGCTTAAGCGACGCGCTGGTCGACTAGTTTACCTTTGTCCTGTGCGGGCCCTGAGGTAGCCTGTGGGAGGCTGTGGTGTCCCAAGTGTTCCCTGATTGAATCCGTAGGATCTGCAGTAAAAAACCCTCCTGAGAGGACGCAGCGGCGGCAGTCTGGGCTGCGCGCAAGCTGGGCCTGACCCGGCTCGCGAGGGGCTCACGAGGGGAGGCAGCTAAGGCGAAGTGGTAATCAAAACGCGAGAAATTGCTCGAACGAGACTAAGCACCCCTTCCCCGAACACACGCAAATCTCAAATTCGAATCCAACTTAAATCCAGTGGGGGAAAATGAAAACCAAAAGGGAAAAGCAATGAAAGCAGACAAAAGGCCGCGTCCGGCACCTAATCTAGTCTTGGACGTCTTCTCACCAGCGCGGAGCTAAGTGCTGCCACTGGGCGTGGGAGGGAGCCCCAAGGCCTGAGGCCGGCACCCCTGAGACTCCGGGGCGTGTACAGCCCCACTCATTATTACGTGAGAGTGTCACGGGGCGGCGAGCTTCACAGGCACTGGGCCTTCTTCATAGGTACCGGCCTTGTTTCATATCGCCAGACAAGGGCCCCGCCTTGCGCCACACTCTAGTGCCATCAACGACGACCGGAAACCAGGACGCCGCTGATGGGGTAGAGTGGTCGCCAGCGGTTCCCCCGACGACCACGGGTCCTCCGCCAGGGGCAGGCCCTGAGGCACCTCCCCAGCAGAGGGCCTACCTCCTAAGAACACCTTGCTCCGAACGCTGCGGTGGTGATGTCGGATCTCGGCCCCTCTCCTGCAGCCGCCTGCGCCCTCCTCTCGAGGGGTAGGAGACTGTGGGAGCGGGGCAGCTGCTCGCTGTGGCGACCTGCACCTCCTGCGATCCATGATTAGCGTATGCCTACTCCTGAGGAATTAGTGGTACCCGATAATCGCTGCCTCCAGCGTGGCCGGTGGGACCATCCCGGGGCTCCTGGAAGAGCTCAGCTTCTGGTGCCTCATCCCCCCAGCTTGGGCTGAGGAGCGAGCCTTGTTCGCCCTCGTGAGGGTGCCCTTGGTCCATCATGTGGGGCACGTATTCTTCTGGCGCCGTCATCCCGAAGGCCACGCCATAGTGCTCCGCGTGCCATGCAGCTCTGCTTGACGCGCCCACCGTGGGGTGGTAGCGTAGCTGTCCACTGGGGCCGTGGGTCGCGTCGAGTCCTTCTTCTTCGCGGACAGGGAGCGGGGGCAGCGCCGCCGCCGGTCCGGTGCCGACAGCTTCGCTGGCATTGGAGTAGCCTTGGAGCCCGCGCACGCGCGCGAAGCCCCCATGCAGGCCCCCTGGGCTTGAGATGGGAGCTGGGTGCAGAAGGGGTGAGCCCCCGAGGCGGCGGAGCCCAGGAGCTCTGCCACCCGCTCCAGCAGCACGTCGCGGCCGCCCTCAAGCAGCCTGCACTGCAGCAGCTCTCGGGCCACCGTGAGCGCGGCCCTCGAGTTCGCCTGCTCCCAGCGGGTGTACGGTGTCATGGTCACGGCATGATTGGAGGCCCTTGCTGCCGACCGCGCCTGCCGCGGTGTGAGAGTTGTCGAAACCTGTCCGTGTCGCCCGCGGCCCGCAGCGCCCTGCGGACCGCGAGCTGCCTGGGGCATGGGGTCGCCCGAGGCGAGCGGCTCTGCGCTGGCGGGCCACGCCGCCCAAGGATCTGGGTTGCCCGCCTGGTCGCCGGACATGGTGATGACGACGCGATGGGACACGAAGCGGTAGAAGGTGGATTCCGGCGCACCCCTACCTGGCGCGCCAAATGTCAGATTTCGGGTTCCGACAGACCCTTGAGGTTCGAACACTGGGGTGCGCGCGGAGATTTCGCCTTCTACCTACCTGCACCTCTCCGCCTCGCTAAGATCTAAGCTATGGAAAGAACAACACAAGAGACACATGGTTTATACTGGTTCGGGCCACCGTTGTGGTGTAATACCCTACTCCAGTGTGTGGTGTGGTGGACTGCCTCTTGGGCTGATGATGATGAGCAATACAAGGAAGAACAGCCTTGCAAGGGTCTGCTCTTGGCTGGGGGGATGAACTACAAGGAGGAGTTCAGTCACCCTTCTCTCTCTCTCTTCTCGATTCTCTCTCCGATTTCCCCCCTAGCTAGTTTCTCTCTTGGCTTCTAGATTCTCCCTTCTTGATTCCGATCCCTCTACCCTGGGGGTGGCTAGTCCTATTTATAGGCAAAGGCCCTGGGCCTCTTCCCAAATATTGAGCAGGAAGGGCGCCAACAATTGGCCATTTTGAAGGGGAACATCTGGTACACTTATCCTGACTAAAGTTGGTCCTCGCCTGCCAAAGGCTCTGGTGGTGACGCTAGCTTGGGCTCCACAATGACTTCCTCCCTGCCGTTGGACTGGTCTTGGTCTCGTTGCACCGAAACAGGTGCCTTTGCTTGATGCTCTCGCCTGCGCTTGCTCCCTTTGCACCAAAGAGGAAAGGAGGACACTGCGTGGGCTGGCGCCTGCCTGGCACCCTTGGTCGTCATGGCTTGCATCACGGGCACCTCGTGAGGTACCCCGCCTTGATCTCTCCGCCTCCTCGCGAGCCAGCCTGATGAGGCCGTGCCTGAGGAAGCTCCGTGTCGTCCGCCCCACGAGGCTTGGCCCCTCGCGAGGGTCTTGGGTCTGTGTTGATGAAGACGGGCCGTGCTGGGCCCCCTTTGAGCCACGCCGCAGGCCGCAGGCAGGAAAGTCTGGGGACCCCCGTTCCCAGTACACCGACACATAGCACCCCCAATAAACCTACAAATCATACCCATAGAGAATGTTGGGTCTTCAAGCAGTCTGCAAGCTCAAAGCCAAACACAAGGGGTAGGATACACCAAGAGAAGACGAGGACGAGCCTCGCAAGCAAAGCACTGGGAACAGAAGAAGTTCCCACCAGAAGTCAAAACAGTAAACGTATTACACGTGGCAAAGGGGATAAACAAAGCAGCACTCCTAGAGACACATGCCCCAGGGCCTATCACCGCGGAGTCCTGCCACTGGTCGTTCCAACCGGTCACCTTCGACCATCGAGATTACTCGGCAAGTATCCGGCGTGCAGGATGGGCTGCCTTGGTATTAGACCCAGTAATTGACGGATACCACTTCACACGAGTCCTGATGGACGGTGGCAACAGTCTAAACCTGATATATCAGGACACAGTCTGCAAAATGGGGATAGACCCAACAAAAATTAGCCGCATCAATACTACCTTTAAGGTAGTAATGCCAGGCCTAGAGGCCCATTGCATGGGCTCCCTACTACTAGAGGTTATATTCGGCTTTCCCGATAACTTCCGTAGTGAAAATTTAACGTTCCACATCGCTCCGTTCCAAAGTGGCTATCAAGCACTACTCGAACATGAAGCTTTCGCTCGCTTTAGCGCAATACCGCATTACGCTTCCCTCATGCTTAAGATGCCCGGTCTACGTGGCATCATTACAGTAAATGGAAATATTGAGCGCTCCTTGCGCGCGGAAGACCGTGCGGCTGCCTTGACAGCCGCACTAAACGGCCTCACCAACTAAAGCATCTGACAGGTCGTTACAATCACGGACACGGTTGGACGAGTCCGGTACTGCCATATGTAATTGATATAGGTTTGATGGCTATACCCCTATTACAATACAAGGGGCTCAACGCGCACGCACAAGTGACAATCATGCTCAACTTTACTCACATTGTTTATTTAGCATAACTTACCTTTTGCACGACAATTTTTCGATTAAGTTCGTCTCTTTTTCAGATGACCATCGTGCTACACCCGTCCAGTATACGGCACAACAGAGAAACATGTGCAGACGTGCAGCACGGACCCGTTCCAAGGATTCTTTTTAGATGAAGACCCTGTGTAAACCTTTTTTACTGTCTCTTGTTGATACACATCCCTCGGATTCTCAGTACAATTGAGAAGGATGCTGACGTATTGGAATGTGGCCACGTCAGAATATTGCACGTACCTGGACACCAGGGGCTTATTACAAAGGGCACTGTTTAGGCCTGGTTTACACCATAAAGACCGAATACCTTAGGGAGTGTTCGGCGTCGCGAGTTTGGCCTTATATGCATCAGCTCCGAATCATGTCTTTGGTCAAATGTTGGGTTTGCCTGGCTCCTGTGTTTTGCTGCGTTACGTTCTGCTCTATCGGCTAAGGCGGCACTAGGAGAACTACTGCGATTGTGCCCTGGTTCATCCGGACGAGCACCTCAGTAGAGAAAGCCGAAAACTGACTGCCATGATATAGCGTGAGACTGGTCAACCACTCGATGACCTATCAGAATCTTCGGGATTCCTCCGCCTTAACGAAGGGCTGTTTCCCGGCCAGGCATGTACGCACCCCGAATTCGGATGAGTGCAGAGCCACCAGGGGCTATATAGTAGCCCCACTGTCCAACTCCTCTGGATAAGTGAAAGTGTTAAAGCATTATAGTTTGGTTGCCTAGTTCGCTACGCTATGACCTCCTTAATGGACCAAGATGTTGGGTCAAGTGTGAACATGCGTCTTCTGCGAACACCCCCGCATTATATGTGTGGGGGCTGAAGCCAATGACTGCAATCTTTCAGGTTATATACATATATACATAAACGGCCGCACATGAGGCATAATAATACTTTCGAGCAAAAGTATAAATACAGCCTGGATAAACTTAATAAAACATTGTTTTTACAATGCGAATACATGTCACTGAAACATAATATTCTTCGAGCACTGGGCCTCTATCAAACGAGCGCCTTCAAGAACTTCTTCAAAATAGTGCTCGGCAGCCACTCGGCCTATGGCCGAACCTGCGCCGCAACAGTGGTGGCATCCATATCCACCCAGTATGTTTTGACACGGGCAAGGGCCATCCGCGAGCCTTCTATGCACGCCGACCTCTTCATCGCATTAATGCGCGGCACCGCACCAAGGAACTGCTGCACCAAACTAAAATAGTTGTTCGGCTTTGGCCTTTCTGACCACAGATGATCCACAACAGACCTCATGGCGAGTCCGGATAATCTATTCAGCTCGGCCCATTCGGCAAGCCGACCAGTCAATGGAAGAGGACGCTCTGGAACGTTAAATTGTGACCATAATAGCTTGTCCACTTCATGATCTGTTTGATCTCGGAAGTATTCGGCCGCATCGACAGCACTCGCCGCCAAGTCCAGATATGCGTCCGCCAAACTCCACAGCCGATCCAGAGGGGCATACCGAGGATCTCCAAACTCCCTCCACAGCATAAAGGGTTTCCCAGCCGCAATATCCCTGGCTTGACGCAGCTCCTCCTTTTTCGCTCTCATCACAGAGCATGTATCTTTGGTCACCATCGTGGCCTTTTCCAGGTACGTCGCCTTCGCCCGGTTTTCTTCTTCAAGAAGCTGGCAACGGTCGGCAGTATCTTTTAACTTTACAACCATCTTGGCCATTTTCTCTTTGCTCTCGCAATGTGCGGCCTGTTCGGCCCTTAACTCCTCGGCCACTTGCAAAGCAGCCGCATTGCTACTCCTTGCTTGCTCCTTGGCTCGGGCAAGCTCCGCCCGAAGGGTCTCCATGGTGGCTGCTCCATCTGCAGTCACAACATATTAAAGATACTGGCATCATGCTGCTCTTATTATGTGACGATCACCAGAAAGGCCACTCACCCTGTGCCTCGTCAAGCCGCTCATTGACAAGCACGATGTCGGCATCTGCCGCATCCAGTTGCCGCTTTAGTTCGGCATACCCATCAGTCCGGTTAGCCACCGGAGCCTCCGCCACCTGCACATAAAGGTAGTCTGGTTATTTTCTGGGACTACGATCCTCTGTTTGCCACTGTTTTTGATGACAACCAGAGTCTCAGGGGCTACTATCTACATAGGGCACATCCAAAAATGTGCGGTACTTTCAAAAATATACATCATTTCACATACCTCAAAACCCGTCAGTAGACTCATAAAGGCTTCATGCAGCCTTCTTTTGGCGGATGAAATCCTTTCAATCACCGTACCCATCAATGTGCGGTGCTCTTCTGAGATAGCCGCCTTCTCCAGCAGATCCCTCCGTACATCCGACCACGCACCAAACGAGGCCGGACTCTTTTTATTGCTCTCTTCGAGAGCCGAATACTGAGGACTTCAGGTGGCCATAGGATTACCTTCTGGCCTTGCCAGATCAAGAGAAGCCCTCCGCGATGACACCTCAGGGTCGCCCGCTTCATAAGGCGGTGTGGCAGGGGGAGGCGTTTTGCTCTCCATCATCTCCGGAAGAAGATCCCCCGAAGACGAGCTCAGCTGAGAAGGGCTAAGATCCGAACTGCAAGATAAATACTTCGGTTATTTTCCTCAGAAGTAAGGTAGGATATCTTCACTATTAAATACCTTTTGATTACTTACAGCTCGTTAGAGGGCTGATCTCCACGCGGACATTGTGCAGCAAGAACACCCTCCGAGGCACGACCCTCTGGCTGAGATTTCTTCTCCAGTTTGGAAACCTTGATTTCCGGATCTTCGGAGGTAGTCCTCTTCCTTCCCCAGGGAGAGAGAATGTCAGATTCTTCCCCTTGGTTATCCTCCCTCGCGGAGGCGCTCATTCCCTCGGCCGGAATAGGTAGCGATGGAGGCCCGCTTTCGCCCTCTTTATTCCTCCCTTCGTCTTCCTTTGAGGGCACCGGACAAGGTGTTGGCTCGAGCATCTTTTCCAGCACCGGATTGTCGAAGCCTTCAGGAAGGGGGGCCGAACACTGGTCATCTTCGCCTTTGTTATCCAGTCCTGGTCAAAGAGCGATTCTTCAGAATGATGTCATGATAAATAAAAGGACGGTGTGTTCGGCCATGGGATTACTTACTTGGCAGCGGTGCGGTTGCTACTCAGGCCCACGTCCTCGATAGTGTTCGGACACTCTATTTGGGGTCCGAAGAACGATTTGTACATCTCCTCGTGCGTCATGCCGAGGAAATTCTGAATAGTGCGTGGTCCTTCTGGGTTGAATTCCCACATGCGTAGGGGCCGGTGTCTGCAAGGCTGGACTCGACGAACCAACATGACTTGCATTACCATAACCAGACTAAAATCTCCCTTGAAGAGATCTCGGATACGGCTTTGCAGTATGGGCACGTCCTTGGCCGGACCCCAGCTCAGCCCCATACTGATCCATGACATCAGTTGTGGTGGAGGGCCCGAGCGAAAGGCGGGGGCAGCTACCCAATTGGCACTTCTGGGAGCTGTGACGTAGAACCACTCCCGTTGCCACGATCCAGACACCTCTGGAAAGGAACCCTTTGGCCATGGAGCGTTAGCAATTTTGCATATTAGAGCACCTCCGCACGCTGCGTACTGCCCCTCGACCATCTTCTGCTTCACATCGAAGTTCTTGAGCCACAGGCCAAAGTGAGGGGTAATGAAGAGGAAGGCCTCACACACGACAATAAATGACAAGATGTGAAGAAGGGAATCCGGGGCCAGATCGTGAAAATCCAGCCCGTAATAGAACATGAGACCCCTAACAAAGGGATCCAGAGCGAGGCCTAGTCCTCGGAGGAAGTGGGAGACGAACACAACGCTCTCGTTGGGTTCGGGAGTAGGGACGACCTGCCCTCGGGTGGGCAGCCTATGCGAAATTTCGGCGGTCAGATATCTGGCCTCCCTCGACTTCTTGATGTCCTCCTCTATGACGGAGGAAGACATCCACCAGCCTTGAAGGCTGGATCCGGACATGATTGAAGGTCCGAAGCGCCTGACCTTGGCTTTGGGTGTTAGAACTCAAGGCGGGGGAGGGACTCGATTGAGCATGGGAGGGAAAAAAGTAAACAACCTGGTCCCTTTATAAAGAGGTTGAATATCAAGCGCCCTCCTTGTGGCCGTTTGGGACTTGCCTAAAATCTAGGAGTCCTAGGCACGGTTGGGTTACCCATATTCGTATTGATGAGAATCCTGTAATAAGGGGAACACGATCTCTGCTTTGACAAGACGTGTCAAGAAATCGCCTCGTGTTATGTGCAGGGCTGGTTAAAGAAAAACGGTTCAAATAATTACCGGGCCGTGGCGTGATGTCATGTTGCCAAAACATGTCAGCAGATTAGATTTGTGGTAATATTATTCTCTCTATGGTGGTATGTGGAACTTATTTTGCAGGGTCGGACACTATCCTTGTATTCAAACTCTTCTGTGGTGTATTCGGAGGAGGAACCCGCCTTGCAATGCCGAAGACAACACTGCGCGCCGGACTCATCGTCATTGAAGCCTGGTTCAGGGGCTACTGAGGGAGTCCTGGATTAGGGGGTCTCCGGACAGCCGGACTATATCCTTTGGCCGGACTGTTGGACTATGAAGATACGAGATTGAAGACTTCGTCTCGTGTCTGGATGGGACTCTACTTGGCGTGGAAGGCGAGCTAGGCGATACCGATATGTATATCTCCTCCTTTGTAACCGATCTTGTGTAACCCTAGCCCCTTCCGGTGTCTATATAAACCGGAGGGTTTTAGTCTGTAGGACAACATACAATCATACCATAGGTTAGCTTCTAGGGTTTAGCCTCTCCGATCTCGTGGTAGATCAACTCTTGTAATACCCATATTATCAAGAATAATCAAGCAGGACGTAGGGTTTTACCTCCATCAAGAGGGCCCGAACCTGGGTAAAACATCGTGTCCCCTGCCTCCTTTTACCATCCGCCTTAGACGCACAGTTTGGGACCCCCTTCCCGAGATCCGCCAGTTTTGACACTGGCACATGCCCTTTCCTCCTAAGCCATCCAAGAAAAAGGATGATGGGGATTTTGAACGCTTCGCTGAAATGATTAGACCTATCTTTTTGCGTATGCGTTTGACTGATATGCTTAAAATGCCTCCTTATGCTAAATACCTGAAAGAAATTGTTACTAATAAAAGAAAGATACTAGAAGCTGAGATTTCCACCATGCTTGCTAATTATACTTTTAAGGGTGGAATACCAAAGAAACTTGGAGATCTAGGAGTACCAACTATACCATGCTCCATTAAAAGAAACTATGTTAGAACTACTTTATGTGATCTTGGAGTCGGTGTTAGTGTTATGCATTTATCTTTGTGTCGTAGACTTGATTTGAATAAGTTGACACCTACTAAAATTTCTTTGCAAATGGTTGATAAATCAATTGCTATACCCATCGGTATTTGTGAGGATGTGCGTGTGGTGGTTGCAAATGTTACTATCTTAACGGACTTTGTTATTCTTGATATTCCTAAGGATGACAATATGTCGATCATCCTTGGTAGATCCTTTTTGAATACTGCAGGGGTTGTTATTGATTGCAACAAAGGCAATGTCACTTTTTATGTTAATGGTATTGAGCATATGGTACACTTTCAGAAGAAATAACCTCAAGTTCATAGTATCAATGCTATTGGAAAATTTTCAACTATTACTATTGGAGATTTTGAATTCCCTCTTCCTACTGTCAAAAACAAATATGATATTCTTATTGCTAGGGACATGCATATCCCCGTAGAGGTAACCTAGTGTTATTCGAAAATTCTCCGGTTTCATATTATTCAGAAGAAGTTTGTTAATAAGACTTGATCAACCTTGTTAACGGATTCCTTTTGATGAGTATGAGATAGATGAATTTAGAAGGCACAACTCTCTGTACCCATCTCTTACTTTCTGTTAATTACATTAAATAAAGCAAAAATAGTATTTTCTGTCTGTTTTCTGAATTATCCATGCAATAAAAAATTGTCTCGAAAATAAAAGTTCTCCAAATGCCCCAAAAATTGGGTATGATTTTTTTAGATTTTTTAGAATTTCTAGTGCAAAGAACACACCAGGGGGCCTCACCAGCCGGCCACAAGGGTGGAGGGCACGCCCCTGACCTTGTGGGCCCCATGGGGCCCCCCTCCACTTATTCCAGCACCCATCCTCTTCCTCTTCCTCCAGAAAAGATCACTCCATAGCTCAAACCCATGGTCTTCCTCATCTTGCTGCCATTTTTTATCTCCTTGCTCAAAGCTCCATTCACAAAACTGCTTTGGGGGATCGTTCTTCGATATGTGACTCCTCCAATGGTCCAATTAGTTTTTGTTCTAGTGCTTTATTCATTGCAAATTTTGGCTGCTTTGGTGACCCTGTTCTTGAGCTTGCATGTCAAATTTATATAGTCCAAAGTAGTTTTGATGCATGAAATGGCCTCTAGGCACATGTAGGAGTAGTTGTTATCAATCTTGCAGAGTTTACTTCACTTTTATTTTGAGGCACTAAAAATTTCAGAAATTTTGAGAGGAAGAAAATGTTGAAGAGATTATTGAGAGGCTCCTTGAGCCGAAGTTCGAAGGAAAAGGAAAAGGCCAAGTATAACCTTCCTCGTGCCGCGGAAATTTGGCCAAGCGAATGGCCATGTGATGCATTTTTACAAGCAACCGCGATTTATTATGACTTCTATTATTTGGCTGGGAATGCAGGCATTGCCGACTTCCTCCTCAACCAGTGCAATCGGTATCTCTTACTCACTAATACTTCCGTGCAAAATTTTCACTTCCATGCTAGGAAATCACCACCCATGGTAGACTTTCACTTATATGATGAGTACAAAGAGATGACACTTTATGATTTTTGTGTGGTTTGCAAATTACCTTATGAAGGTAGCGTCGAGGAGCCACGTCCTTGAGATGTGGAAGGCCTTATTCATGAAATCACCGTGGGGGAAGGTAGAGGAGTGTCTAGAGCGAGAGTGTCCAGTATTCATCATCCTGCTATACGCTATTACCCATTATTTGCTAGAAGATGTTTAATTGGTCGTGGAGAGAGTGGAGGCCTTAGTGCCCCTGACCTCACTATTTTGCGCCATGCTTTACGTAGAGATAGAACTTACAGTTTGGGTGCTATGGTTGCTAGACGGTTGAGTATGAACCATGTAAAGGGTCCTATTTTCAGAGGCATCTTCGCCTCCCTCCTTGCTAAACACTTTAAGATACCCATTAAGCACTATGAAAAAGAAGAGAAATTGCTACCCACTATACATTTAGATTATGACAACATGGTAGCACATAAGTTTATTCGACATGATGAGGAAAAGAAAATTATTTATAACCTGGTATTTAGCGAGAATAATATTCAGATCATTACCTTGCATGCACCTGTTTTGTTCGATATGCATTCGGCCAGGTACGTTGTTTTGCCCGCGGACATTCATGCATATTGGGAGGGGACACGATTCCCACCTCTTGAGCCAGAGCCATCGCTTGATCCATAACAGGAGTCTATTTATCAGTGGGATCCACAGGAGCTCGCTACCAGTGGAACCCCCAGGATCCCCCTCAGGCGTAGACCAACTTAGGTCAAAAGCCTAAGCTTGGGGAGTACGTATTTCTCACCGACATTACGTTCATGTTCGCACACTCATTCTAGTTGTCGGTGCTCATAATTTTTCATTGTATTATTCATGCTAGTTTATTTTGTTTTCCCCGTTTTCTTATTAAGCCTTCAGAAAATTCAAAAAATTAGTTGTAGTTAGTTTACCTTCTATGCATGCTGAAGGAAATATGCCCTAGAGGCAATAATAACGTTGTTATTTATATTTCCTTATATCATGATAAATGTTTATTATTCATGCTAGAACTGTATTAACCGGAAACTTAGTACACGTGTGAATACATAGACGAACAGAGTGTCCCTAGTATGCCTCTACTTGACTAGCTCGTTAATCAAAGATGGTTAAGTTTCCTAGCCATGGACATGTGTTGTCATTTGATGAATGGGATCACATCATTAGAGAATGATGTGATGGACTAGACCCATCCGTTAGCTTAGCGCAATGATTGTTTAGTTTATTGCTATTGCTTTCTTCATGACCTATACATGTTCCTATGACTATGAGATTATGCAACTCCCAAATACCGGAGGAACAATTAGTGTGCTATCAAATGTCACAACGTAACTGGGTGATTATAAAGATTCTCTACAGGTGTCTCTGATGGTGTTTGTTGAGTTGGCATAGATCAAGATTAGGATTTGTCACTCTGTGTATCGGAGAGGTATCTCTGGGCCCTCTTGGTAATGCACCTCACTATAAGCCTTGCAAGCAATGTGACTAATGAGTTAGTTGCGGGATGATGCATTATAGAACAAGTAAAGAGACTTGTCGGTGACGAGATTGAACCAGGTATGATGATACCGACGATTGAATCTTGGGCAAGTAACATACCAATGACAAAGGGAACAACGTATGTTGTTATGCGGTTTGACCGATAAAGATCTTCGTAGAATATGTAGGTGCCAATATGAGCATCCAGGTTCCGCTATTGGTTATTGACCGGAGATGTCTCTTGGTCATGTCTACGTAGTTCTAGAACCCGTAGGGTCCGCGCGCTTAATGTTCGATGACGATTTGTATTATGAGTTATGTGATTTGATGACCGAAGTTTGTTTGGAGTCCCCGATGAGATCACAGACATGACGAGGAGTCTCAAAATGGCAGAAAGGTAAAGATTGATATATTGGAAGGCTATATTCGGACATCGGAAAGGTTCTGAGCGATTCGGGTATTTTTCGGAGAACCAGGGAGTTACGGGAATTTACCGGGGGAAGTATTGGGCCTTATTGGGCTTTAGTGGAAAGGAGAGAAGGGCCACAAGGGGAGGCAGCGTGCCCCCCATGGGCTGGTCTGAATTGGACTAGGAGGGGGCAGCGCCCCCTCTTTCCTTCTCGCTTTCCCTCTCCTTCCTTCTTCTCCTACTTGGACTAGGAAAGGGGGAAACCTACTCCTACTAGGAGTAGGAATCCCCCTTTGGGCACGCCCCTTGAGGCCGGCCCTCCTCCTCCTCCCCTCCTTTATATACGGGGGAGGGGGCACCCCATAGACACACAAGTTGATATTTATCCGTGTGTGGTGCCCCCTCCACAGATTTCCACCTCGTCATATTGTCGTAGTGCTTAGGCGAAGCCCTGCGTCGGTAACTTCATCATCACTGTCACCACGCCGTCGTGCTGATGAAACTCTCCCTCGGCCTCAGCTGGATCTAGAGTTCGAGGGACGTCATCGAGCTGAACATGTGCAGATCGCAGAGGTGCCGTGCGTTCGGTACTTGATCGGTTGCATCGCGAAGACATTCGACTACATCAACCGCGTTACTTAACGCTTCCTCTTTCGGTCTATGAGGGTACATAGACACACTCTCCCCTCTCGTTGCGATGCATCTCCTAGATAGATCTTGCGTGATCGTAGGAAAATTTTGAAATACCGTGTTCCCCAACAGTGGCATCTGAGCCAGGTCTATGCGTAGATGTTATATGCACGAGTAGAACACAAAGAGTTGTGGGCGATAATAGTCATACTGCTTACCAACATGTCATACTTTGATTCGGCGCTATTGTTGGATGAAGCGGCCCAGACCAACATTACATGACCGCGTTCATGAGACTGGTTCTACCGTCGTGCTTCGCACACAGGTGGCTAGTGGGAGTCTTTTTCTCCAACTTTAGTTGAATCGAGTGTGACTACGCCCGGTCCTTGTTGAAGGTTAAACATCACACTTGACGAAAAATCGTTGTGGTTTTGATGCGTAGGTAAGAACGGTTCTTGCTAAGCCCGTAGTAGCCACATAAAACTTGCAACAACAAAGTAGAGGACGTCTAACTTGTTTTTGCAAGGCATGTTGTGATGTGATATGGTCAAGACGTGATGAGATATAAATTGTTGTATGAGATGATCATGTTTTGTTAAGAGTTAAATGCACTGGAGGTCCTAAAAGTTTCATCTGGGTGTCACTTTAGTCCTAATTCTTCCAAAATGCACCTTTAGGTCCTAATTCTTTAGTAAGTGGCTCATCCGAGGTCCTTTTTTCATGAGCGCTTGCTAACCTGCCTGCGTGGCACATTGACCCATGCCACGTCGACAAAGGGCCCAACTGCTTGGCGAGAAAAATACATTGGAGGTCCTAAAAGTTTCTGGGCAGTGTAACTTTAGTCCTACTTCTTTCAAAATGCACATTTAGGTCCTAATTCTATAGTAATTGGTTCACAAGTGGTCCTTTTTTGCACGATCATTCGCTGACATGCTTGGTTGTGCATTGGCCCGCTGAGGATGCTCCAACGCTCCTCTTCATCACCCGCTTCCCCGTTACCCTGGCCATGGCAACATTGTGGGCACGAGAGAGAGAGAGAGAGAGAGAGAGAGAGAGAGATTCGGCAGGGACCAGGAAATGTCAAGAGGGGAGGATTACAAGGGTCTTTTTGTCAAAAAAAAGAGCAACTGCAGCGGCCTCTAAGTTGACGTGGCATGGGTCAACATGTCACGCAAGCAGGTCAGCGAATGATTGAGCAAAACAGGACCTCGGGTGAACCACTTACTATAGAATTAGGATCTAAACGTGCATTTTGAAAGAAGTAGGACTAAAGTGACACTGCCAAGAAACTTTTAGGAACTCTAGTGTATTTTTCTCACCTGGCGGTTGGGACCTCAGTCGGCGTGGCATCGGTTAACGCGCCACGTGGGCAGGTCAGCGAGCGCTTGTGAAAAAAGGACCACGTATGAACCACTTACTAAAGAATTAGGACCTAAAGGTGCATTTTGGAAGAATTAGGACTAAAGTGACAAAACGACAAAACTTTTAGGACGTCCAGTGCATTTAACTCTTTTGTTAAAGTTATCGTCAACTGGCAAGAGCCTTATGGTTGTCTCTTTATTGGATAGGATGCAAGCGCTATATAATTGCTTTACTTTATCGCTATGCGATAGCAATAGTTGCAAAAGCAATAGTTGGTGAGACGACCATGTGACAACACGTTGATAGAGATCAAGATGATGGAGATCATGGTGTCATGCCGGTGACGATGGAGATCATGACGGTACTTTGGAGATGGAGATCAAAGGCACAAGATGATGATGGCCATATCATGTCACATATTTTGATTGCATGTGATGTTTATCTTTTATGCGTCTTATTTTGCTTAGTACGACGGTAGCATTATGAGATGACCCCTTACTAAAATTTCAAGGTATAAGTGTTCTCCCTGAGTATGGGCCGTTGCGACAGTTCTTCGTGCTGAGACACCACTTGATGATCGGGTGTGATAAGCTCTACGTTCACATACAATGGGTGCAAGCCAGTTTTGCACAAGCAGAATACTCAGGTTAAACTTGTCGAGCCTAGCATATGCAGATATGGCCTCAGAACACCGAGACCGAAAGGTCGAGCGTGAATCATATTGTAGATATGATCAACATAGTGATGTTCACCATTGAAAACTTCTCCATCTCACATGATGATCGTACATGGTTTAGTTGATATGGATCACATAATCATTTAGATGACTAGAGGGATGTCTATATAAGTGGGAGTTCTTAAGTAATATGATTAATTGAACTTAAATTTATCATGAACTTAGTCCTGATAGTATTTGCATATCTATGTTGTAGATTAATTGCTCGCGTATAGCTTCCCCATTTTATTTATGATTTGTTCCTAGAGAAAACTATGTTGAAAGATGATAGTAGCAATGATGCAGACTATATGTCTATGATCTAAGGATTATCCACATTCCTGCATAGAAGAATTATGTTCTTGATGCACCGCTAGGTGACGGACCTATTGAAGGAGAAGATGCAGACGTTATGAACGTTTGGCAGGCTCGTTATGATGACTACTTGATAGTTTAGTGCACCATGCTTTACGTCTTAGAACCGGGACTTCAAAAACGTTTTGAATGCCACAGACCATATAAGATGTTCTAAGAGCTGAAATTGGTATTTCAGACTCATGCCCGAGTCGAGAGGTATGAGACCTTTGACAAGTATTTTGCCTACAAGATGGAAGAGAATAAGCTCAACCAGTGAGCATGTGCTCAGAATGTCTGAGTACTACTATTGCTTGAATCAATTCTAGATAAGATAGTGATTGACAGAGTTCTTTAGTCACTATCACCATGTTACTGGAACTTCGTTATGAACTATAATATGCAAGGGATGACGAAAACGATTCCCGAGCTCTTCGTGATGCTGAAATCCGTGAAGGTAGAAATCAAGAAAAGCATCAAATGTTGATGGTTGACAAGACCACTAGTTTCAAGTAAAAGGGCAAGGGAAAGAAAGGGAACTTCAAGAAGAATGGCAAGCAAGTTGCCACTCCCATGAAGAAGCCCAAAGCTAGATCCAAGCCTAAAACTGAGTGCTTCTAATGCAAAGGAAATGGTCACTAGAAGCGGAACTGCCCCAAATACTTGGCGGATAAGAAGGATGGCAAAGTGAACAAAAGTATACATGATATACATGTTATTGATGTGTACTTTAGTAGTGTTCATAGTAGCCCCTGGGTATTTGATACTGGTTCAGTTGCTATGATTGGTAACTCAAAACAGGAGTTACAAAATGAACAAAGACTTGTTGACTCAAAACAGGAGTTACAAAATGAACAAAGACTTGTTGAGGGCGAGGTGATGATGTGTGTTGGAAATGATTCCAAGGTTGATAAGATCACCATCACATACTCCATCTACATTCGAGATCAATATTGGAAGTAAATAAATGTTATTTGGTGTTTGCATTGAGCATAAATATGATTGGATCATGTTTATTGCGATATAGTTATTCATTTAAGTTGGAGAATAACTGTTCTTCTATTTACATGAACAAAACCTTCTATGGTCTTACATCCAATGTAAATGGTTTACTGAATCTCGATCACAGTGATACACATAATATTGATGCCAAAAGATGCAAAGTTGATGCTTGAGAACCATGACTCATATTGGTGTAAAGCGCATGAAGAAACTCCATACTGATGGGATTTTGGAATCACTTGATTATGAATCACTTGATGCTTGAGAACCATGACTCATGGGAAAGATGACCAAGACTCCGTTCTCTAGAACAATGGAGTGAGCAACAGACTTATTGGAAATAATACATACTGATGTATGCGCTCCAATGAGTGTTGAGGCTCGCGGCGGGTATCGTTATTTTCTGACCTTCATAGATGATTTGAGCAGATATGAGTGTATCTACTTAATGAAACACAAGTCTGAAACATTTGAAAAGTTGAAAGAAATTCAGAGTGAAGTGGAGAATCATCGTAACAAGAAAATAAAGTTTCTACGATCTGATCGCGGAGACGAAATATTTGAGTTACGATTTTGGCCTTTAATTGAAACAATGTCGAATTGTTTCGTAACTCACGCCACCTGGAACACCACAGTGTAATGGTGTGTTCGAACGTCATAACCGTACTTTATTAGATATGGCGTGGTCTATGATGTCTCTTACCAATTTACCACTATCATTTTGGGGTTATGCATTAGAGACAGCTGCATTCACGTTAAATAGGGCACCGTCTAAAAATCCGTTGAGAGGACACCGTATGAACTATGATTTAGCAAGAAACCTAAGCTATCATTTCTTAAAGTTTGGGGTTGCGATGCTTCTGTGAAAAAGTTTCAGCCTGATAAGCTCAAACCCAAATCGGAGAAGTGCGTCTTCATAGGATACCCAAAAGAAATTGTTGGGTACTGATATGTCTCCAACGTATCTATAATTTTTTATTGTTCCATGCTATTATATTATCCATCTAGGATGTTTTATATGCATTTATATGCTATTATATATGATTTTTGGGACTAGCCTATTAACATAGAGCCCAGTGCCAGTGCCAGTTTTTGTTTTTTTTCCTTGTTTTTGAGTTTTACAGAAAAGGAATACCAAACGGAGTCCAATGGACGTGCCAATTTTTGATGATTTTTTATGGACCAAAAGAAGCCCCCGGAGTAAAAGAGTTGGGACAGAAGAGTCTCCGGCCGTCCACGAGGGTGGGGGCGCGACCTAACCCCCGGGCATGCCGCCCTATCTCGTGGACGACTCGGGGACCCCCCTGACTTGTTCCCGACGCCAAAAATTCCTATAAATACATAAACCTCCAAAAAATAACCTAGATCGGTAGTTCCGCCACCGCAAGCCTCGATAGCCACAGAAAACCAATCTAGACCCGTTCCGGCACCCTGCCGAACGGGGGAATCTCTCTCCAGTGGCCATCTTCATCATTCCGACACTCTGCATGATGAGGAGGGAGTAGTTCACCCTCGGGG
The DNA here is from genome assembly GCF_002162155.2 of Triticum dicoccoides. Classification (NCBI taxonomy): domain Eukaryota; kingdom Viridiplantae; phylum Streptophyta; class Magnoliopsida; order Poales; family Poaceae; genus Triticum; species Triticum dicoccoides. Next base: position 448,138,138 of record NC_041392.1, on the reverse strand, counting down.
CTAAGGGTATGTACCAGTAGCTATGTGTTTGATACCTCTCTCTCTCTCATGTTCTTGATTTGGCATGATCTTGATGTATCGCGAGCTTTGCTATTACAGTTTGATCTTATGATGTTTCTCCCCCTCTACACTCTTGTAATGGATTGAGTTTTCCCTTTGAAGTTATCTTATTGGATTGAGTCTTTAAGGATTTGAGAACACTAGATGTATGTCTTGCATGTGCTTATCTATGGTGACAATGGGATATTCACGTGATCTACTTGATGTATGTTTTGGTGATCAACTTGCGGGTTCTGTGACCTCGTGAACTTATGCATAGGGGTTGGCGCACGTTTTCGCCTTGACTCTCCGGTAAAAACTTTGGGGCAGTCTTTGAAGTTCTTTGTGTTGGTTGAATAGATGAATCTGAGATTGTGTGATACATATCGTATAATCATACCCACGGATACTTGAGGTGACATTGGAGTATCTAGGTGACATTAGGGTTTTGGTCGATCTGTGTCTTAAGGTGTTATTCTAGTACGAACTCTAGGATAGATTGAACGGAATAATAGCTTCGTGTTATCTTACTATCGACTCTTGAATAGATCGATCAGAAAGGATAACTTTGAGGTGGTTTCGTACCCTACAATAATCTCTTTGTTTGTTCTCCACTATTAGTGACTTTGAAGTGACTCTTTGTTGCATGTTGAGAGATAGTTATATGATCCAATTATGTTATTATTGTTGAGAGAACTTGCACTGTGTAAGTATGAACCCTAGGCCTTGTTTCAACGCATTGCAATACCATTTTCACTCACTTTATCATTAGTTACCTTGCTATTTTTATATTTTCAGATTACAAAAACCTATATCTACCATCCATATTGCACTTGTATCACCATCTCTTCGCCGAACTAGTGCACCTATACAATTTACCGTTGTATCGGGTGTGTTGGGGACACAAGAGACTCTTTGTTATTTGGTTGCAGGGTTGTTTGAGCAAGACCATCTTCATCCTAGGCCTCCCACGGATTGAGAAACCTTAGGTCATCCACTTGAGGGAAATTTGCTGATGTCCTACAAACCTCTGCACTTGGAGGCTCAACAACGTCTACAAAAAGAAGGTTGTTAAATGTTACAGAGTCTTCACATAGTTGAATAATTATTCGACTACTCATTGATCGTTGCTTACATCTTTTGGAGTAGTTTGTCATTTGCTCTAGTGCTTCACTTATATCTTTTTAGAGCACGACCGTGGTTTTATTTTGAAGAAATAGATGAGCTCTCATGCCTCACTTATATTATTTTGAGAGTCTTTTAGAACAGCATGGTAATTTGCTTTGGTTATGAATTTAGTCCTAATATGATGGGCATCCAAGTTGGGTATAATGAAAACTTTAATATAGAGTGCATTGAATACTATAAGAAGTTTGATACTTCATAATTATTTTGAGATATAAAGATGGTGATATTAGAGTCGTGCTAGTTGAGTAATTGTGAAATTGAGAAATACTTGTGTTGAGGTTTGCTAGTCCCGTAGCATGCACGTATGGTAACCGTTGAGTTATTTATTTATTTTCTCGGGTTCGGTTTTTTTGTCTCCGTGTGTTGTTGTCATTGTCATGCATCTCATATCATGTCTTCATGTGCATTGCATTTGCATACATGTTCGTCTCATGCATTCGAGCATTTTCCCCGTTGTCCATTTTGCATTCGGGCGCTTCATTCTCCTCCGGTGGTCATTTCTAGCTTTTTTTCGTGTGTGGGGATTAAACATTTCCGAATTGGACCGAGACTTGCCAAGCGGCCTTGGTTTACTACCGGTAGACCGCCTGTCAAGTTTCGTACCGTTTGGACTTCGCTTGATACTCCAACGGTTAACCGAGGGACCGAAAAGGCCTCGTGTGTGTTGCAGCCCAACACCCCTCTATTTTGGCCCAAAACCCACCAAACTCTGCTCCATCATCTAGAGTGTTCGATCACGATCGCGTGGCCAAAAACTGCACCTCTTTTGGACTCTCCTAGCTCCCTCTATGCCTATTTAAAGACCCCTCCCGAAAATCCGGATCTTTCCCTCTCCGAAACCCTAATTTTCCACCGCGCGCCGCCGGACATTGTCCGCCTGGGGCGGACACACCGCCGCCAGCCAACCGCCTCCTGCCACGTCATCGCCCGCCGCCGCCACTCCCACCACGGCCCGGGAGCCCGCATCCGGCCCCCGCGGCCCGGTGAGCGTCACCGCCGCCCGGGTCTCGTCTCCCGCGCCGCGCCGCCACCTCCCTCGCCTCCGGCGCTCCGGCCGTCGAGCCGCCATCGCCGCCCCGCCGCCTCCGGCCGCTGCACCGGCCTCGACCGCGCCGCCCGGCCTGGATCCGGCGAAGATCCGGCTGGCCCCTTGCTCCCACGGCCACTCCGGCGAGCTCCAGCCCCGCCGGTGAACAGTGCGCGCCGCTGCCTCGATCTGCGTGCCGGGTCAAACCCTAGATCCGGTGGTAAAATTTTCTCTAAGTCCCTGATATTTTCAGTCCAAGTGCTCATGTTCGTGGCTCCGTAACTTTGCATCCGTAGCTCCGATTCATGCATATAGCATATCAAAATGTTCGCCTCAGAGAGTACATCATTTTGTTCCATTGCATCATTTTCATTTGAGTTCATATTGATGCCCGAAATGCTGTTAGAAGAGGGCTACTTGAGTTAATTGTTAGATCTGCTACTCCATTTAGGTTTTTGTCATTTTTGCCATGATTAATGTGTGCATGATATGCCCTGATGCTCTACATGTGTTTTGTTAAGGGTTTTGTCATCTTTCCAGAGGTGCAACCCATGTATTTTTGTGATGTGTGTGGTGACTTGTGCAAGCTTGCAAAGTGGTGCACTTGCTAATTCTGTTTTCAGGGACTTACTAATTTCACTAAGTCCTGGAGCTGTTTATCTCATGATGCCATATGTTCTTGTTGTTTCCTAGTGATCCGTGCCTCTTTTGAGGATGATCAGTAAGGATGTTTTGTTAATATCGTAGGGTTCTATCCATCTATGCCTTTGTTTGCAATTATGGAGCACCCTAGCTTGAGTCAATCACGCTCTACTTTTGCTACTTTTTGAATCTGGGCAGATTGTCAACTTGTTTGCAATTTTGCCGATGATGTTGTAGTTGATCCGTGCATGCTATGCTATTGTTCTTGCCATGTCTAGGTTGCATTTTGTGCCTTCTTGATAGATGTATGCTTGTCTTTCCATGACTTGCACCGTAGTGAGTGCATCGAGCTCGTAAACATGCCTACTTGAGCTATATTTCAGCATGTGTCAGTTTTCACTAAGTCTGAAAACTGATTATGTTTTTGCTATGTTCACATGCTTGCAATTGTATTTTCTGATCCCTTTTGGCTCAAGTTCACTAAGGGACTTTTGTTAAGATTTTTGAGTAGCTCCATGTCATGCTTTACTTTGCCATGATCAGGTCCTGTAGCATGTAGTTTTGTTGCTCCGAAGAGGGCTATCTGATCTGAAATTCCACACAAGTGTTAATTTCACTAAGTCTGAGATCTGTTTGTCATATGCATTTTTGCCATGCTTGTTTGAACCTGTTAATGGATGAATTGGCCGTAGCTCAGTGCTAGACTTTTGTTAAGAATCTTGTATGCATCCCTGCCATGTATTTTGTTGTCATGTTTGGGTTCTATAGCATGTTCATCTCATTGCATTTAGATGGCTACTTGCTGTAAATCGCAGACCGGTGTCATTTTTGAATCGCTTGCCATTGCCAAACCGTAACTCCGATTCTGGCGTTCTTTATATCGTTTTCAAGCGATTTCATCTCATCTTTCCAGTGGCACACCTGGATTTCCATGTTGAGGCCAGGTTCATGCATTTCCAGTCATATCTTGCATTTTGCAACCCGCATCGCATCCCGCATAGCATATCATCATTGCATCATATTGTTTGATCCTTGCACATGGTTGATGGTATCCTTGTTTGCTTGTTTGTCTTGTTTGGGTAGAACCGGGAGACGAGTTCGCTAACGAGGAGCCCGTTGAGTTTGCTTTCGAGGATCCAGTCAACTCTGACAACTGTGCAGGCAAGATGATCATACCCTCGAAATCACTACTATCTTTGCTATGCTAGTTTGCTCGCTCTTTTGCTATGCTAATGCTATGATGCCTACCACTTTCTTGCAAGCCTCCCAAATTGCCATGTCAAACCTCTAACCCTCCATTGTCCTACCAAACCATTGATTGGCTATGTTACCGCTTTGCTCAGCCCCTCTTATAGCGTTACGAGTTGCAGGTGAAGATCGGAGGCCGTTCCTTGTTGGAATATTTATTTTCTTGTTGGGATATCATTATATTATCTTGTTATCTTAATGCACATATATACTTGGTAAAGGGTGGAAGGCTTGGCCTCTCCCCTAGTATTTTGTTCCACTCTTGCTGCCCTAGTTTTCGTCATATCGGTGTTATGTTCCCGGATTTTGCGTTCCTTACGCGGTTGGGTTATAATGGGAACCCCTTGATAGTTTGCCTTGATTAAAGCTTTTCCAGCAATGCCCAACCTTGGTTTTACCATTCGCCACCTAGCCTCTTTTTCCCTTGGGTTTTTGGAGCCCGAGGGTCATCTTATTTTAACCCCCCCCCCGGGCCAGTGCTCCCTCTGAGTGTTGGTCCGAACTGGGCAGCCTGTGGGGCCACCTTGAGGAAACTTGAGGGTTGGTTTTACTCGTAGCTTGACCTATCTGAGTGTGCCCTGAGAACGAGATATGTGCAGCTCCTATCGGGATTTGTCGACACATTCGGGCGGTGTTGCTGGTCTTGTTTTAACTTGTCGAAGTGTCTTGAAGAACCGAGATACCGAGTTTGATCGGAACGTCTTGGGAGGAGGTCTATTCCTTCATTGACCGTGAGAGCTTGTCATGGGCTAAGTTGGGACTCCCCTGTAGGGATTTGAACTTTTGAAAGCCGTGCCCGCGGTTATGGGCAGATGGGAATTTGTTAATGTCCGGTTGTAGATAACTTGAACCTTATTTTAAGTAAAATGAATCAACTGAGTGTGTTACCGTGATGGCCTCTTCTCGGCGGAGTCCGGGAAGTGGACACGGTGTTGGAATAATGTTTGCGCAGGTTGCTCTCTAGTTTCTCGCTCGTGCTTTGCCTCCTCTTCTCGCTCTCGTTTGCGAATAAGTTAGCCACCATATTTGCTAGACGCTTGCTGCAGCTTCACATATTTACCTTGTCTTACCTATAAGCTTAAATAGTCTTGATCGCGAGGGTGCGAGATTGCTGAGTCCTTGTGGCTCACAGATTACTATTACACCAGATGCAGGGCCTGATGATTTCGCTCCAGGAGACGCACTTGAGCTCAGGTGGGAGTTCGACGAAGACTCTCAATGTTACTATGTTTCCTTTCCCGATGATCAGTAGTGGTGCCCAGTTGGGGGTGAACGGGACCGTGTCGCATGTTGGGTTCTCTTTTATTTTGGCCCCTTAGTCGGGCCATGAGTGTTTGGATGATGTAATGTTATTTATGTACTTGATTGACGTGGTGAGTGTAAGCCAACTATGTTGTCTCCCCTTTATTATTTACATTACATGGGATGTTGTGAAGATTGCCTAACTTGCGACATATGCCTTCAATGCGATTATGTCTCTAAGTCGTGCCTCGACACGTGGGAGCTATAGTCGCATCGAGGGTGTTACAAGTTGGTAATCAGAGCATTCCCCGACCTTAGGAGCCCCATTGCTTGATCGTTTTTAGTGGCCGAGTTGTGTCTAGAAAAATGTTTTGAGTCATTTAGGAATTATATATCGGAGAGTTTAGGAATTATTTTTACTTCCCAGTCTCCTCATCGCTCTGGTAAGGCATCCTGATGTAGAGTTTTGACTCTTCTCTTCCCAAATTTCACTAAAAAAAATTTTAGTATCACGCAGGTATCTTGGAATCGTTCCGATGGTTTTATGATGAGAACATTGTCTTGGTGCCTCCTATTAGGGGTTTAGTGGAAGTGTCCCGGGGAGTTGAGCTCTGAGGTGTTGTCATCATAATTTTGTCATTGCAGTTCTGGAATACCTGAGTCTAGTACGCCGACATCGAAAATCTCTTTTATGTAGTTCGTTGGTGAGATAACCTCGACGCCACTCAGTACTGGGGCGGGAGTTCGGGAGTATCGCCATAACTTGTATAACGAATGCTTTTCGAAGGTTGAGGTAGATGGTTTCCGAAGTTTTCTTGGTTATGTGTTGAATGATGGATACAGCTGGATGTAGGATTTGCTAGTTTGGGTGAGATATTATGCGTCCCCTGTATCCCCAACACCTGATTGCATAACCGGAAAGGTTCGGGAGTTTCATAGGTGGGAATTCTAGTAGCTCTAGTTCTTCTTCCATGGATATTGGTTTGAGGTTGGGATTTCTTACCAATTATTCGTTCTTGATCCGTACCTTGTTGATTTATTTCTCTACCTTAATTCTAAGTGGCTTCTCAATTTATGGATATGTGACCATTTCAAGAGGAATGCATTCGTTCATTTTGTTCGGATGTGAAGACTATATGTTGCAATTTTCATTCCGTTGGATTCAGCTTCAATATTTTCTGTCAATGTGCTAATGGTGGTCAACCTCTTCAGGATGGCTCCTCCAACGCACACGACTCCGAATCCTGATCCGCCACCACCTCCACCTCCTCCAGAGGCATGGCAAGCTGTGATGGCCGCAACCAATGCAAACACACAGTTGATCATGCAAATTCTTCAAGAGCGCAATCAAGGCAACCAAGGGAATCAAGGCAGCAATCAGAATCACTTTGCTACACTCAACCAGTTCCTTGCTAATGGGCCAAAGACTTTCAGCAATTGTGTTGAGGCAACCGATGCTGACGATTGGCTAGTGGATCTGTGCAAGCATTTCGAGTGCAGTAACGTCAGGCCTGAGGACTTTGTTAAGTTCGCTTCCTTCCAACTCAAAGATCAAGCTGCAGAATGGTTCCAGCAGTACAAGGACTCCAGAGGTGGACATGTTATCACTTGGGATGATTTTCGTCGAGATTTCCGAGCTCATCATATTCCCCAGAGCATGGTTGAAAGCAAGCGTGAGGAATTCCGCAATCTGAAGCAAGGCTCTTTGTCTGTCTATGACTACAACAAGTTGTTGCAGAAGCTCGCCCGCTTTGCCAAGCAGGACATCCCTGATGAGAAGAGCATGATATACAGTTCAGCGGTGGTCTCAGAGAAGAAATTCAGCTAGCTCTTGTTCTCTTTGAGCCCTTGAGGTACGATGAGTTCTACAACATGGCACTGAAGCAAGAGGCTGCTCAGTTGAGGTGTGATGCTTCCAAGAAGCGAGCCAGAGATGTTACTCCTTCTTCCTCTACTCAAGTGGCCAAGCAGCAGAAGTATTGGCTTCCTCCTCCTCCGTTCCGTCAGCCGTATCAGCAGAAGAGCAAAGGTGGCAGTGGTTCTTCCCACCCACCCAACCCTGGCTTTCAGAACAAGACTTCGTCTCAAGCTCCAAGATCGAGTGCTCCGTATCACCGTCCGCTTTCAGAGGTCACGTGCAACAAGTGCCAACAGAAGGGTCACTATGCCAACAAGTGTGTCAACCAGAGGCGTCTTCCTCCTCCTCCTCCTGTCAGATCGGCAAGTACAGCTGTGGTCAAGCATAACCCCAAGCACGCCAAGGTCAATTTGATGAATGCAGCTCAGGCAGAGGATTCTTCAGATGTCATCATGGGTAACCTTCCTATTAATGATATTCCTGCAAGAGTTCTTTTTGACACGGGTGCATCGCATTGTTTCATGTCAAAGCCATTTTTTTACCAAGCATGAGTTCATTTCTTCTCATTTGGGTAAACATATGGATATCTTTCTCCTGGCAAACGTTTAAGTGCAAGTCTGGAGGTGCCAGATGTTACTATCACCTTGGGTGACTACAAGTTCCTTTCTTCCCCAATGGTTCTTGGTAACTCGGATATTGATCTTATTCTCGGAATGGATTGGCTTTCTAAGCACAAGGCTCAACTTGATTGTGCAGCCAGGCAGATTTAATTGACTCATTCGTCTGAGGATGTAATTGTCTTTGCCGCTCGTGATGATACCATCCGTCTATTTTCTCTCAATGAGAAGGGTGAATTGGATGATATCTCTCAAATTCCAGTCGTTTGCGAATATCAAGATGTCTTTTCAGAAGAGCTTCCAGGAATGCCTCCGCACCGGCCAGTTGAATTCGTTGTTGATCTTGAACCTGGCACAGAACCTGTTTGCAAACGTCCTTACAAGCTCGGACCTGAAGAGTTGAAGGAGCTGAAGAAGCAACTTGATATTCAAGAGAAAATGGGTCTTATCCGGCCTAGTTCTTCTCCGTGGGGTTGTGGTGTTCTTTTTGTGAAGAAGAAGGATGGACCGGACCGACTTTGTGTTGATTACCGTCCAGTGAACAAGAAGACCATCAAGAACAAATACCCACTTCCCAACATCAATGAGCTGTTCGAACAACTCAAAGGTGCTCGAGTATTCTCCAAGCTTGATCTCCGTATGGGTTATCATCAGATTCGAATCCGTGAGCAAGATATTCCCAAGACGGCTTTCAGGACAAGCTTTGGTTCATATGAATACACTGTCATGTCTTTTGGTCTCGTCAACGCTCCTCCGACGTTCTCTCGCATGATGAACTTCATCTTCAACGCCTACACCAATGACTTCGTTTTGGTCTATCTCGACGACATTCTGGTTTTCTCCAAGAACAAGGAAGATCATGCCAAGCACTTGTGTTTGGTTCTTGATAAGCTCAGAGAACACAAGTTCTACGCCAAGTTCTCCAAGTGTGAATTTTGGCTTGATGAGGTTCTTTATCTTGGTCATATCATCTCTGCCAAGGGCATTGCCGTGAATCCTGAGAAGATGTCTGCAATTGTGAATTGGGAACCTCCTCAGAACGTGAAGCAACTCCGTAGCTTCCTCGGTCTCGCAAGCTATTGCCGAAGATTCGTTGAAAACTTTTCTAAGATCGCGAAGCCTCTCTCTAATCTTCTCCAGAAGCACGTCAAGTACGTTTGGTCTCTGGAGTGTGACATTGCTTTCAACACTTTGAAAGAGAAATTGATCACTGCTCCAGTTCTGACTCCGCCTGATGAATCCAAGCCGTACGAGGTCTTTTGTGATGCCTCTCTCCAAGGTCTTGGCGCAGTATTGATGCAAGAGAAGAAAGTTGTTGCTTATACATCTCGCCAGTTGAAGCCTAATGAGAAGAACTACCCCACTCATGATCTCGAGTTGGCGGCAGTTGTGCATGCTCTTTTGACTTGGAGACATCTTCTATTGGGAAGAGAAGTGGACATTTTCACTGATCACAAGAGTCTCAAGTACATCTTCACTCAGCCTAATCTCAACCTCAGGCAAACTCGATGGGTCGAAATGATTCAAGAGTATAATCCGAGTATCGAGTATACTCCAGGCAAGGCCAATGTGATTGCTGACGCATTGAGCAGGAAAGCTTACTGCAACAGTCTGATTCTCAAGCCTTATCAACCCGAGCTTTGTGAAGCTTTCCGGAAACTTAATCTGCAAGTTGTTCCTCAAGGTTTCCTCGCCAACCTTCAAGTCTCTCCTACCTTAGAAGACCAGATTCGACAAGCCCAGCTTCTTGACGCTATGGTGAAAAAGGTGAAGATTGGGATTGCCAAGAGCCAACCCAAGTACAAGTGCTACCGCCTTGATGACAAGGACACTCTCTTCTTCGAGGATCGTATTGTTGTACCCAAAGGTGACCTTCGTAAAGTGATCATGAACGAGGCTCACAATTCTCTCCTCTCCATCCACCCTGGGAGCACGAAGATGTATCAGGACCTTAAACAGGCTTATTGGTGGACTCGAATGAAGCGCGAGATTGCTCAATTCGTGAATGAATGTGATGTCTGCAGAAGAGTGAAGGCAGAACACCAAAGACCAGCAGGTCTCCTCCAACCTCTTGCCATTCCAGAATGGAAGTTTGACCACATTGAAATGGACTTCGTGACTGGGTTTCCTAAGTCCAAGCGTGGCAATGATGCTATATTCGTTGTCATCGACAAACTCACCAAAGTGGCTCACTTTCTTCCTATCAAAGAGTCGATCACTGCAGCTCAATTGGCGGAACTCTATACCTCTCGAATTGTCTCTCTGCACGGTATTCCTCAAGTGATCTCTTCAGACTGTGGCAGCATCTTTACCTCGAAGTTTTGTGATTCTTTTCAGAAGGCCATGGGCACCAACATCCGCTTCAGCACAGCTTTCCATCCTCAAACTAGCGGTCAAGTCGAGCGTGTCAACCAGATTCTTGAAGATATGCTCAGGGCTTGTGTGATCTCCTTCGGCATGAAGTGGGAGGATTGTCTTCCCTATGCTGAATTCTCCTATAACAACAGTTTTCAAGCAAGTTCGGGCAAGGCCCCTTTTGAAATTCTGTATGGCAGGAAGTGCCGTACCCCTCTCAACTAGTCTGAAACGGGTGAACGTCAGCTTTTGGGTAATGACTTAATCACAGAGGCAGAGGAAATGTGCAAAGTCATTCGTGATAACCTCAAAGCAGCCCAATCTCGTCAGAAGAGCTACTATGATAGTAAGCACCGTGATTTGGCTTTCGAGATCGGAGATCATGTTTACCTCCGTGTCTCTCCTATGAAAGGTACTCGTCGCTTCGGTATCAAAGGGAAGCTTGCCCCTAGATACGTGGGACCTTTCAAGATCGTCAGCAAGAGAGGCGACCTCGCCTATCAACTCGAGCTTCCTTCAAACTTTGCAAATGTTCATGACGTATTCCATGTCTCTCAGCTCCGAAAGTGCTTCAAGACTCCTGACCGCACCGTCAACTTCGAGGACATTGAGCTCCAAGAAGATCTCTATTATCGTGAGCACCCAGTTGCTATTCTTGAAGAGACTGAACGCAAGACTCGTAACAAGTCAATTAAATTTCTGAAAGTCAAGTGGTCACACCATTCCGACCGCGAATCTACCTGGGAACGCGAGGATCACCTCCGTTCTAAGTACCCGGCGTTCTTTCAGTCCTAGATCTCGGGACGAGATCCTTTCGTAGTGGTGGAGTGTTGTAACACCCCGGATGTAACTTTCCCAATTTGTACTCCAACTCTTGCTGTTTCTAGCGTTAAGTTATTTATTTTCTCGGGTTCGGGTTTTTGTCTCCGTGTGTTGTTGTCATTGTCATGCATCTCATATCATGTCTTCATGTGCATTGCATTTGCATACGTGTTTGTCTCATGCATTCGAGCATTTTCCCCGTTGTCCGTTTTGCACTCCGGCGCTTCCTTCTCCTCCGGTGGTCATTTCTAGCTTTCTTTCGTGTGTGGGGATTAAACATTTCCGGATTGGACTGAGACTTGCCAAGCGGCCTTGGTTTACTACCGGTAGACCGCCTGTCAAGTTTCGTACCGTTTGGACTTCGTTTGATACTCCAACGGTTAACCAAGGGACCGAAAAGGCCTCGTGTGTGTTGCAGCCCAACACCCCTCTATTTTGGCTCAAAATCCACCAAACTCTGCTCCATCATCTAGAGCGTTCGATCACGATCGCGTGGCCGAAAACCGCACCTCTTTTGGACTCTCCTAGCTCCCTCTATGCCTATTTAAAGACCCCTCCCGAAAATCCGGATCTCTCCCTCTCCAAAACCATAATTTTCCACCGCGCGCCGCCGGACATTGTACGCCCAGGGCGGACACACCGCCGCCAGCCAACCGCCTCCTGCCACGTCATCGCCCACCGCCGCCACTCCCACCGCGGCACGGGAGCCAGCATCCGGCCCCCGCGGCCCGGTGAGCGCCGCCGCCGCCCGGGTCTCGTCTCTCGCGCTGCGCCGCCACCTCCATCGCGTCCGGCGCTCCGGCCGCTGAGCCGCCATCGCCGCCCCGCCGCAGCTCCTCGCCGGCCCCGCCGCCTCCGGCCGCCGCACCGGCCTCGACCGCGCCGCCCGCCGCCGCCCGGCCCGGATCCGGCGTAGATCCGGCCGGCCCCTTGCTCCCCCGGCCACTCCGGCGAGCTCCAGCCCCGCCGGTGAACAGTGCGTGCTGCCGCCTCGATCTGCGTGCCGGGTCAAACCCTAGATCCGGTGGTAAAATTTTCTCTAAGTCCCTGATATTTTCAGTCCAAGTGCTCATGTTCGTGGCTCCGTAACTTTGCATCCGTAGCTCCGATTCATGCATATAGCATATCAAAATGTTCGCCTCAGAGAGTACATCATTTCGTTCCATTGCATCATTTTCATTTGAGTTCATCTTGATGCCCGAAATGCTGTTAGAAGAGGTCTACTTGAGTTAATTGTCAGATCTGCTACTCCATTTAGGTTTTTGTCATTTTTTCCATGATTAATGTGTGCATGATATGCCCTGATGCTCTACATGTGTTTTGTTAAGGGTTTTGTCATCTTTCCAGAGGTGCAACCCATGTATTTTTGTGATGTGTGTGGTGACTTGTGCAAGCTTGCAAAGTGGTGCACTTGCTAATTCTGTTTTCAGGGACTTACTAATTTCACTAAGTCCTGGAGTTGTTTATCTCATGATGCCATATGTTCTTGTTGTTTCCTAGTGATCCGTGCCTCTTTTGAGGATGATCAGTAAGGATGTTTTGTTAATATTGTAGGGTTATATCCATCTATGCCTTTGTTTGCAATTATGGAGCACCCTAGCTTGAGTCAATCGGGCTCTACTTTTGCTGCTTTGTGAATCTGGGCAGATTGTCAACTTGTTTGCAATTTTGCCGATGATGTTGTAGTTGATCCGTGCATGCTATGCTATTGTTCTTGCCATGTCTAGGTTGCATTTTGTGCCTTCTTGATAGATGTATGCTTGTCTTTCCATGACTTGCACCGTAGTGAGTGCATCGAGCTTGTAAACATGCCTACTTGAGCTATATTTCAGCATGTGTCAGTTTTCACTAAGTCTGAAAACTAATTATGTTTTTGCTATGTTCACATGCTTGCAATTGTATTTTCTAATCCCTTTTGGCTCAAGTTCACTAAGGGACTTTTGTTAAGCTTTTTGAGTAGCTCCATGTCATGCTTTACTTTGCCATGATCAGGTCCTGTAGCATGTAGTTTTGTTGCTCCGAAGAGGGATACCTGATCTGGAATTCCAGACAAGTGTTAATTTCACTAAGTCTGAGATCTGTTTGTCATATGCATTTTTGCCATGCTTGTTTGAACCTGTTAATGGATGAATTGGCCGTAGCTCAGTGCTAGACTTTTGTTAAGCATCTTGTATGCATCCTTGCCATGTATTTTGTTGTCATGGTTGGGTGCTATAGCATGCTCATCTCATTGCATTTAGATGGCTACTCGCTGTAAATCGCACACCGGTGTCATTTTTGAATCGCTTGCCATTTCCAAACCGTAACTCCGATTATGGCGTTCTTTATATCGTTTTCAAGCGATTTCATCTCATCTTTCCAGTGGCACTCCTGGATTTCCATGTTGAGGCCAGGTTCATGCATTTCTGGTTAGATCTTGCATTTTGCAACCCGCATCGCATCCTGCATAGGATATAATCATTGCATCATATTGTTTGATCCTTGCACGTGGTTGATGGTATCCTTGTTTGCTTGTTTGTCTTGTTTGGGTAGAGCCAGGAGACGAGTTCGCTAACGAGGAGCCCATTGAGTTTGTTTTCAAGGATCCAGTCAACTCTGACAACTGTGCAGGCAAGATGATCATACCCTCGAAATCACTACTATCTTTGTTATGCTAGTTTGCTCGCTCTTTTGCTATGCCAATGCTACGATGCCTACCACTTGCTTGCAAGCCTCCCAAATTTCCATGTCAAACCTCTAACCCTCCATTGTCCTAGCAAACCATTGATTGGCTATGTTACCGCTTTGCTCAGCCCCTCTTATAGCGTTACTAGTTGCAGGTGAAGATTGGAGGCCGTTCCTTATTGGAATATTTATTTTCTTGTTGGGATATCATTATATTATCTTGTTATCTTAATGCACATATATACTTGGTAAAGGGTGGAAGGCTTGGCCTCTCGCCTAGTATTTTGTTCCACTCTTGCTGCCCTAGTTTCCGTCATATCGGTGTTATGTTCCCGGATTTTGCGTTCCTTACGCGGTTGGGTTATAATGGGAACCCCTTGATAGTTTGCCTTGATTAAAGCTTTTCCAGCAATGCCCAACCTTGGTTTTACCATTCGCCACCTAGCCTCTTTTTCCCTTGGGTTTTCGGAGCCCGAGGGTCATCTTATTTTTAACCCCCCCTCCCCCCCGGGCCAGTGCTCCCTCTGAGTGTTGGTCCGAACCGGGCAGCCTGCGGGGCCACCTCGGGGAAACTTGAGGGTTGGTTTTACTTGTAGCTTGACCTATCTGAGTGTGCCCTGAGAACGAGATATGTGCAGCTCCTATCGGGATTTGTCGGCACATTCGGGCGGTGTTGCTGGTCTTGTTTTAACCTGTCGAAGTGTCTTGAAGAACCGAGATACCGAGTCTGATCGGAACGTCTTGGGAGGAGGTCTATTCCTTCGTTGACCGTGAGAGCTTGTCATGGGCTAAGTTGGGACTCCCCTGCAGGGATTTGAACTTTCGAAAGCCGTGCCCACGGTTATGGGCAGATGGGAATTTGTTAATGTCCGGTTGTAGATAACTTGAACCTTATTTTAATTAAAATGAATCAACTGAGTGTGTTACCGTGATGGCCTCTTCTCCGCGGAGTCCGGGAAGTGGACACGGTGTTGGAGTAATGTTTGCGCAGGTTGCTCTCTAGTTTCTCGCTCGCGCTTTGCCTCCTCTTCTCGCTCTCTTTTGCGAATAAGTTAGCCACCATATTTGCTAGACGCTTGCTGCAGCTCCACATATTTACCTTGTCTTACCTATAAGCTTAAATAGTCTTGATAGCGAGGGTGTGAGATTGGTGAGTCCCTGTGGCTCACAGATTACTATTACACCAAATGTAGGGCCTGATGATTCCGCTCCAGGAGACGCACTTGAGCTCAAGTGGGAGTTCGACGAAGACTCTCAACGTTACTATGTTTCCTTTCCCGATGATCAGTAGTGGTGCCCAGTTGGGGGTGAACGGGACCGTGTCGCATGTTGGGTTCTCTTTTATTTTGGCGCCGTAGTCGGGCCATGAGTGTTTGGATGATGTAATGTTATTTATGTACTTGATTCACGTGGCGAGTGTAAGCCAACTATGTTATCTCTCCTTTATTATTTACATTACATGGGATGTTGTGAAGATTGCCTAACTTGTGACATATGCCTTCAATGCGATTATGTCTCTAAGTCGTGCCTCGACACGTGGGAGCTATAGTCGCATCGAGGGTGTTACAAAGTAGCACCATGATCTTCATGATAGAGCATCTCCTATGTTGTCACTTTCATATACTACTGGGAATTTTCATTATAGAACTTGGCTTGTATATTCCAACAATGGGCTTCCTCAAATGCCCTAGGTCTTCGTGAGCAAGCAAGTTGGATGCACACCCACTTAGTTTCTTTTGTTGAGCTTTCATACATTTATAGCTCTAGTGCATCTGTTGCATGGCAATCCCTACTCCTCGCATTGACATCAGTTGATGGGCATCTCCATAGCCCGTTGATTAGCCACGTCAATGTGAGACTTTCTCCTTTTTGTCTTCTCCACACAACCTCCATCATCATATTCTATTCCACCCATAGTGCTATGTCCATGGCTCGCGCTCATGTATTGCGTGACAGTTGAAAAAGTTTGAGAATACTAAAGTATGAAACAATTGCTTGGCTTGTCATCGGGGTTGTGCATGATGGGAGCATTTGTGTGACGAAAATGAAGCATGGCCAAACTATATGATTTTGTAGGGATGAGCTTTCTTTGGCTATGTTATTTTGAGAAGACATAATTGCTTGGTTAGTATGCTTGAAGTATTATTGTTTTTATGTCAATATTAAACTTTTTTCTTGGATATTTCAAATCTGAATATTCATGCCACAATAAAGAAAATTACATTGAAAATTATGTTAGGTAGCATTCCACATCAAAAATTATGTTTTTATCATTTACCAACCTGTGGACGAGCAGGAATTAAGCTTGGAGATGCTTGATACGTCTCCAATGTGTCTATAATTTTTGATTGTTCCATGCTATTATATTGTCCATCTAGGATGTTCTATATGCATTTATATGATTTTTGGGACTAGCCTATTAACCTAGAGCCCAGTGCAAGTTTCTGTATTTTCCTTGTTTTTGAGTTTTACAGAAAAGGAATACCAAACGGAGTCCAATGGACGTGCCAATTTTTCATGATTTTTATGGACCAAAAGAAGCCCCCGGAGTAAAAGAGTTGGGCCAGAAGAGTCCCGGGCCATCCACGAGGGTGGGGGCGCGC